>NW_015386629.1:673076-701395 GCF_001527695.2 Protobothrops mucrosquamatus | reverse complement strand
TTGAATTTCATTTTGTTAGATAGCGCCCAGTGTTCAAATCTGTCCAGGTCCTCCTGTATCCTAAGCCTGTCTTCTGGAGTGTTGGCTATTCCTGCCAGCTTGGTGTCATCTGCAAATTTGATGAGTTCCCCATCTATCCCCTCGTCCAGATCGTTGATGAAGATGTTGAAGAGCACTGGGCCCAGAACAGAGCCCTGGGTCACCCCACTACAAACTTCCCTCCATGTAGATGCGGTTCCATTGAGGACCACACGCTGACTCCAACCATTGGCTCTGACTCCAAAGCTGGATCTTATTGGTTGTCATGCAGCTTTTACATCAGAAGTGAAAGTAATATTTTAAGGGCTGCCTAATGATGCTAGGCAAAGGCAAAACCCGCTGTAGGTGAAACCAGAGCCAAAAATGGAAGGGCTGCTCTCTATTTGGCCTACCAGCAGCCAGAAAAGGGACACTGTCTTTGCCAAAAGTCTGAACTTACCATTTTTGAAATTTGGTGAATAAATTATTTGGTCCATGCGCAACACACCTGTTTTAAAGCACAAGCACTCTTTTTTAAAGAAAGAAATCCCTTCATAACTTACAAAGTGCAAACTAATCACAGTTACAAATCCATCTGGTGGTGATGTTGTCTAACTCACATTTTTCTATCTTATCAAGTAGTAGGTTGTGGTCTACTTTATCAAATGCCTTACTGAAGTCATTACTGAAATTATATCCACAGCATTTCTCTGGTCCACTAATTTTGTCACATTGTCAAAGTATGCATAAGACTTGTCTGGCATGACCAGACAGGGTGGCATGTGGTACTATGGGATGGGAAATACAAAGCACACCAGTATTTCCAGAAACATTATATTAGACGAGCATTACTAGATGTGTGGATTAAAATTAAAAAATCTAATTACATGAAAATACCAATTGGATTTCAACACTGGAGATTTTTTTGCACCCAAAATTTATGAACCTGGGAAAGGTAATTACATATAAAAACATTCTAGATGAGAACGGAGAATTGAAAACAAGAGGGGAACTATTAGAAGATGGCATAGAGTTGGCATGGTGGGCATACTTGCAAATACAATCACGATATAGAAAAGATAAAAAAGAACCTGGGATTAAACTAGAATATACAGAACTAGACAAAATTCTGCTAGGAACTGAAGACAAAATGATAAAAAAGATTTACCAATATTTATTAAAACAAAGTATGCCAGCAGAACAGGTAAAAGATACAATGTTAATTTGGAATAAAAACTTCGGCTATAATATCGAGTTAGATTATTGGCAATTACTATGGGACAGGAATAGGAGATTAACATTAGCTACTACTTACAAAGAAAATTTATACAAGATGTTTTACAGGCGGCACCTCCCCCCTATAAGGCTAGCAAAAATAGACAAAAAATCTTCACCATTATGTTGGAAATGTAGGAAAATACCAGGGACTTACTATCATATGTGGTGGGAATGCTCAGAAGCTCGAATTTTGGCACTTGATAAAGAATTGGTTAGAAGAGATACTATCATTAAAAATTGAAGTAAAACCAGAACTCTTTTTATTAGGGATCACTATGGATAAATTCAGCAAAGGAGCTTTATATTTAATTCTGCACATTTTAACCACAGCAAGATTAACATATGCTCAAAATTGGAAAAGAAAAGAACCCCCCCCCCCGAAGAAGAAATACTAAACAAAATTCTATCCTGTGCGGAAATGGACAGACTGACATTAGAACTTAAAAATAAAACAGAAACAGAGTACTTTGAAATTTGGAATAAAGTGTATAATTGGTTGGATTTAAAGAGGTACGCTGGGACAAAGGCTGATGATTAAGTAGATAACCTAGAAATTCTTATTTTAATATTTGTTGTATCAGATAGAACCAAAAGTTATTTAACTAGGATGTACTTTATTGAAAGAATGCGCACTGTGTAACAATGTAATAACTTAATGTAAGATAATATTAATAGTATCATTTAAACAGGGAAGTTGTATCATGTCCAATGTGTCTTTTTTGTCTTTAATTGTATTATGTTTAATGTGTCTTTTGTGTTTTTTAATTGTATATTCAATAAAAGTTTGTAAAAAAAAAAAAGACTTGTCTGGCATGATCATTTTTTGACAAACCCATGTTGGCTTCTGGTTATGATTTTGTTTGCCTGTAGGTATTCTCAGATCCGTTGCTTGAAGACAATAACTGTACAATAACAGGAAGAAACTTGTCATGTAGTTCACAATACTGAATGGAAACATTAGCAGGACAAGACTATGTGACCTTAATAATGCCTTCACTTTGTTAGATCCATTTGGTGAGTGTGCAAGAAAGGGACTTTTGCTAGGTTGCTACCAAGCAATATAGTACTATGTTCAGTCCCAATTTTTTCCACTTTCAGGAAAGGAATAATGACTTTTCCATCAAACCAGAGCTTTTCAATTTGAGCTAAAGTAATTTCAATTTTGATTATTTTTATGCAGCATAAGTGAAGATGTGCATTTATTATTAGACACCTTGGATACTACATAGTATAGACTGATTCATATAAATTGTGTAATCAATATGGATAGGCCTTTTGTGTGTACTCTGCCAGGTGCATCTGTATCTGAAACATTTCTAAGTAGCACACAATTAGCCACAGTGTCTTGGAGAAATGCCACATCGGGTACATTGTGGGAAAATAAAGTAGTTGCTGATCAGATCATGGTCATTGTCTCACAAGGGGTTTTCCCCAAAAGACTTGCCAGGAGATCCTTCAAATATGAAGTCATTTTCTGGCTAGTTTATGGAGTCTTGTGACTGCATACTAGCCAGCCCTAATCCTGTGGTCAACACTAATTAGCAGAGAGAAAGAGCAAATTCCAAACATACATGGAGGGCATGGGAGTTTCTCTATGACAAGGGATACCTTCAGCTATTGTAAAGTGTCATTAAATTTAAACTGAGATCAAGGATTCACTCTCAGATGCATTAAATGTTATGTATGAATGTTTATATTTATATTGCAGGTCTTCCAAATCTGGGTATATTCTGTCATAAGTCTCATCTCAGCACTATCTCTACTTTGAGAATGTATTAATGTATGAGAATCTTCCATTTAAAGCCTACAGCATTATAGCTGCAATGAGAGGTTGGTGAGGATGTGACAATTATCTGCAGATATTACAGAAGATAATATATCTATGTAAAATTGGAGCAAAGTTATAAAGCTATAATTTTTCTCCCATGGATGTCCAAAAGCACATTTAAAACTTACCCACTTCTAAAAGGAATTTAACTGTGTGTAAAATGCACATGAGCATCAAGATATTTTGAAGGCTCACAAGTGTATAGAACAATGCTATAATACCATTCTTTGTTATGCTAATAGTTGCTTGCCAGCTGCTTCAAGCTGCCCTGCAATCATAGCCAAAGGCAGCCAACCCATTACATGGGTGGCAGGGGGATGGGGGAGGGAGTCAGAAAGGGCAGCTTTATATTAAATATTCTGCTACTTCTAAAATTGTAGTTCCTCAGCACAGTTTCTGATCCTTGCATGCTTTTAGTTTTTGGAATTAAACACTGAAGTAAATCTGGATCTAGAAACACTTGATGGATCCAAGATGGTAATAGCTGCTGCAGATGCTAAAGCCTGGAAACAGTGGAAAATTGGTGGTGGCAAAGGTGGTGAGGGCATACCTCCTGCTCTTGAGTTTGGTTCATCATTTCCTTACCTCTTCATTCTATGGCTTTTATGTACATAGTTTTGAGGTTGATTTGGCTCACTTCTCCACTTCATTTTCCATAGATGTCTTTGCCAGTTTCTTCAAGTATATTGATACTTCTAATGCAATGTATTCCTTTTGGAGCTGGGAGAATGGGATATATCAGTAGCCTATTATGCAGTACAATTCTATTCTATTTCATGCTGGCTGGGATACTCTGAGAATTGAAGTCCACACATCTTCAAGCGGCCAAGATTGAGCAACACTATTCTATAGCAGATAGGCAATGAAAGTATTGAGATTTCAACACTGTGTTATCAATAATCAACACAGACTCCTAGAATAGCAGGGCTACTTTTAATATTCCAAAATGCATCATTTGGACTGATAAATATGGTTACAAATCTTACTGTAGTCTTAAAAGACCATTCATCTAGCTTTGAAGAGTCTGTATTATCTCAACTTGGAAAACAACGAGACCTCATTCTGACATCCTTCAAGAACTGCTCCACACTCAGTATTTGTAGCTTTTTAGTTCACAAGGGCCCAAACCAAGCCTTACATGGTCTTGGATGCATCTCTTACATTCTCAGATTAATCTTGAGCTGGATTAACTTCTTCTGGGCAGACAGCCAGGACAAAATATGCATTAAAATAAAATTGACCTAAGTGAGATATTTTGCAACATTGCAAGGGAATCTCTGTGTATCAGAATCAGACAATGCTTTCCATCTGGTTCAGCAACAGATACGATTTCCTATTTTTATTGAAATAATGACTACAAATGCCTATATCAAAGTTTGCTAATTAAACTCACTGTTGATAATGACAAGTAAAAATTTCACTTTTTTTTAATTCAGGCTACCCCTCATAATTTCTAGTCAGGATAACTGTAATTGTTTTATAATTATCTCTTTATCTTTTGGGATAATTTTACAATTGTATACACTGCATACAATGTTGTATATGATTGTATACAATATTAAGTGCTAATCCATTTCTCCCTAGGGTTGTTATTTGTTGAACATGTTGAACATACTGGAGACTTTCCACTTGTATGTTAAGCTCATAATGCTATGTTTGTGTGCATTTGCATGGTGCTTCTATCAAAATATACATTTTAAAAACCGTCTTCATTGTATTGTTTGAGTTATATTTCTTATTCTACAACTATATGCATATTTTATGGTAACAAAGAGACCATAATAACAAAGGAGAGATTCTTTAGTCAGTCACTTTCATGCTTGGAAATCTACTTGTCTGGAAGTAAAGCTTAGTCATGATGACTCCTAAGTAAGTGAACTCTTGCCAAGGTCAAAATTTGATTGTGCACAGGATTAAGTCCTAATTAGGGTAACTTTTATATGCCAAAAGGCAGAATCAGCACTGCTGATTGGTATTACTGTGGTAGACATAGTGTCCTCATCACAGACTAACAGAAATGAAACATGGCATGCAAAATGCTTAATCATTTGTTTATATAAAGGAAAAATGTGGTTATCTATCTTATGAATCATTGTAGATCACAATGTTAGAAAATTAATGCCTCACCATCAACTTCCTTCAATCTCTGATTTACATGCTATGGTGAAAATCAGTATAAGTAGTTCTAATTAACTATGTTTAAAAATTAGCACATTATTTGAGAAGGGGTATCCTGTTTCATAAGACTGCCAAGCAAACTGTTATATTATGCATTGATATATACACTTTTATGTCTATGTCTCTGTGTATTTTTTCCCTTTATTCAACATGATTTATCTCAACAATGAACTAGGTTTATATATTACAATAAACCATAAGATATGTTGTTGAATAATTACTATTGACTGAGTTGACACATTATACTGAACTATAAAATATGTTTTACAAAACACAGTTTGTTAGGTTTGCTCAACATGCTAAGCCCAAACTAAAGAAATCACAATATGGCTTAATGTAAACCATGTGTTGAACATTGTTCTTTGACAAAACTTTATTAGAGAGCAGGTTTATGGATTTTGCCAAGCCTCTTCATGATAGAAGTCTCAGTGTAAAAATTAATGAATTTTGTATTAGGAGGGAGGGTTTTACTGGATCAATTTGGTAAGTCTTAAATAGGAACTATTGACAAAACACAGATACACTAAAATGATTTTCCGATTAGGAAAGCAAAACTAACTTCTACTTGCATCCAGGAATGTAGCAGTACTTTTAAAATGTACAGTACAATTAATGTACAAAGTAAAACATCAGATGATATTTGTAATTTAACTAGTTCCAGTTAGGTCATTAAAAGCATGGTAGCCATTTCTGTTTAGCCATAGTAAGAAGTCATAACAAATTCATAATGTTTTTATTATATTTTTTTTATATTCTCTGGCACATTATGAGCTACCCAGAGTCATATGGAGCTGGGCAGCATGAAATTTAAAAAATATTAAAATAAAATAATTCATGGGATATCTTTATCCTACCTTTAATATATTATCTCCTCTAATTTTGTTGAATTTTGTTTAAATTCTTTTATGACAAGAAATTTAGTCTTCTAATTATTATCCTCAGGCATATTATTTAATCAAACAGTATTGTTTTAATTTGTTATCTGTTTAAAAATATGAAAAAAGTAAAAGATGCATACTGGGATCTATTATCATGTATCACAGTAGTTTTTACAACTTGACTGAGTGCCTGCACTCTTTAAAAAATAAAAATAAAAAACTCCTCTAGTGATATTAAAAAGCATAACTTTTTTCATCTGCTTTATTGCTGAACTGTTTAGATTTTTTTTTGAAAATTCTCTTCTTCAACTATGGGCCAGCAGATATTTTATTATAACTCCTACCAAATTTGATGCTGGCTAATGCTGACTTGGAAGTATTTTCCTTAAAATCATCTGGGGATCTAAAACTAGGAAAAGCAGTCTAAGAGAGATTAGGGAAGGTTGTTTGGCTACAATTTACTTGTCATAATTCAAATACTAGTCTCTATGAGAAGAGTGAATAATTATTCTTTTTTTGCTCTTTTAAATATCTACAAAATTAAAATTAGATTCATACATTGTGCTAAGCTATAAACTTATGTGAATGACATTTAGGAATCACACTAGTACTGACC
This sequence comes from Protobothrops mucrosquamatus, assembly GCF_001527695.2. NCBI lineage: Eukaryota > Metazoa > Chordata > Lepidosauria > Squamata > Viperidae > Protobothrops > Protobothrops mucrosquamatus. Next base: position 694,599 of record NW_015386629.1, on the reverse strand, counting down.
CTTAATCAAACAAACCACATTGTCATTTACCGCAAAGGATGTAGCTGGAGGGGTATTTATTATTTAATCACGTTGACCAATCCACTGAGTATTAAGAGATTTCAAAGAAAACTGCCTTTCATTTGTACCCTTTGATGACCTCTCATTTTTTCCCTTAGAAAAAGTCCATTAAGGAAGCAAAGACAAAATAGGTAAGTACTAGGAGCTTTTTAGTTGAAAACACCATTGTCAAAGCAAGAATATACAGTATTTTGTTTCAATTAGTAACAAATTTTCTGGGGTTGTTAACCTAACAGAGTCTATTGCTCTTAAAATCAAATCCCCTTGTATTCTATGGCTTAATTGTTCTAGGCAAGTGTTTCTCAACCTTGGCGACCTGAAGATGTGTGGACTTCAACTACCAGAATTCCACAGCTAGCATATTTGCTGGCAATTCTGCAAGTTGAAATCCTTACATCTCCAAGCCGCCAAGGTTGAGATACGCTGTTCTAAGCCATTTCAGTGAATCTTTCAATCTCTTAAAGATTTCCAGAGACTACACAAAAATGCTTTCCCATCTTCCATTATTAGGGAGTTTCAATGAACAGATTGTCTCCTAGGATATCTGTTAATTTAATTCAATACATCTGTATCTCCTCACTAAAACAGACTATAAATATAAGAAATATTTTCCTTAAAACTGAAAACAGGAATTCAGCCTCCCAGTAGCCTAGGGATTCCAAGCCAACTTCAGTTCAGGAGGGAGGGAACAACCTGGCTGGTAAATTTAAAATGGGCACAGCTGACAACATACAATACTCTTATAAATAATGTTCAAATTAGGAAAGCAAAATTAAGTCCAGCTTATATTTAGGAATGTAGCAATGCTTTCAGAATATACAATTCATATACAAAGCAAAACAATATTACAAAGTGTTCTAGGGGAAAAAAGGGCTTTGATGTCTTTAGCTGATCTAACCAATTAAATCTTTATCAGTCACATTTCACTTGCTCAAATATTTGCTTAAATGTTTTCTTGATGGCAAAAAAGGAAAAAACATTTTTAAATGAAAATGTTTTATAATTTTAATAAATATATATCAAGAAAAAAACACTATTACAACATCACCTTAGTATACAAATATCTAAATATCTAACCTTAAAACATTCAACGTTTGACATATATTGGAAAAGGAAGAACAGATCTTTCTGTTCTCAACTGAATCTAACACAAGAAAAGTCAACTTTTTAAAAAAATTGGTCCATGTGGACAAATGACTAAATGATCCTACTCATACACTGTATGAATGAGACCTATATTTAATATTGATAGCAATAATAAAAATGCTTTTGTCTTGGAGAAAAAAAGGTGGGACAACCTTTTAAAATGTAAATGTCAGCCTTGTAAAATTTCCCATTTTGGCATATATCAATTTTATATTTAATTCTCTATAAACAGGACCTATGGGCACATGACATATACCTGTGACATAGCAATACAGTGGCTACCATGGGAGTATCTTGAATACACGGGACATTTTATGTGTCATAGTAGCATTAAAAATGTGTGAGTTGACTCAATCAGCTAATCCCTGGGGAATGGATTTAGATATAGGAGATACAGTCTTGCCGAAAGTTAAATTAATACCATCCAAGACTGCTAGCCAGATGGTTAGCTAGTTCCTGTCTCTCCTAAGATGACAAAGTCCTAGAGAAGTCCTGTAAAAAATATCTAAGCTTAAAACATTCTCTATGCATTCCATTTCTGTAGTTATTTTGGCTTTTAATCCACCTCCTTGTTGCCACATGTGTAATGAAGAATTAGTAGAAATTGATGGGATCTGGGTAAGGAACTCCCTCACCCTGAATCGTAATTATTTGAAGCCTGTGTGAGTTTCTTTTTTTTTTTTCCACTCAGTCTTTGAGAAACTGGAAGGGGAAGCAAAGCGGGGGCTGAGAGCTTCCCTGACTGTTTTTTGCAGCAGCTAGGTGGATTCTAAAATTGTCGACATTGCACAGATTCATTTACTCTCATTCCGCTGCTGCTGGCGCATCATAGTATATATCTATTATTGGGGAAAGGGGGTGGATGTTTGTTTATGTCATGAAAACAGACCGCAGGCTCTTGGCCAAAATGGCCAGTCACAAAAGTTGGGAATGCTCCTATTACTTTATCTCTGTTTTTCTTTCTCTTATACAAAACAAAAACAGAGGGAAGGGAGATAGAAAAAGGAGGAGGAAAAAGAAAATAGAATGGTCCAATGGTTCCTCCTCCACTTAAAATTAGTTGGAAATAAAGAGGAAAGCCCATGTGGAGACAAAACTCTTTTCTGCAAGTATCTCTAGTGGCTCCCATTTTTTAATAGGGCAAATTTTATTTTCCCAGTACAAGTAAATGATATGGCTCAATTCATTTGCATATGGAAGAGAGAATCCAATGGGTGTCACAATATGATCTGATCATTACTATGCTGCCCTCCAATACCACATTGAATGCCCCAGCCCTAGAAATCTTTGCATGTCCTCAGTACAGAAAAAAAGTTAAAGACAGCCTCATGTTATGTAAATGACGCTGAGGAAAAGTGACCACACAATGCATTGCAGGGCCCTTTCCTCGCTATTGGAGCAGAAATGTTTCCCAGATACCTCATTTGACTGCTTCTTGGTCCTCAGATATAGAGCCAAGGAAGTTATGCTCTTCCTGTTGAATCTTGAGCAACTGAGCTCTACTTCAGCAGCCTCCCTCTATATTCGGCAGAATAGCGCTATGAGATATCCTAATCTTTAATCAGGGATGTCTGCAGGAAGAGGAAAAAAATCAAGATGGCGACCTGGGCTATGCATTTAAAAACACCATCGTGACTTTTCTGACACAGCTACTCCTGCCTCCCAAATCCAATCTCTAGCTTCCTTGCTTGCCAGATTCTTGTAGGAAAAGCTTGGTTCCTGATGCAGGGACATACTAATAATTACAAATTAGGTTTCTTAGACTCTAAAACTGCTAATTATCTGGCATGGATGCAGTGAACTTAAAGCTGTACTTCTAGTGAAAATGAACTCTCAGGTTTTCTCTTTGGATATTTAGAATGCTCTTTCTATAGTTGTAAAAAGGTTAAGCAAGTATTTAAGACAGATAGTGTGTCTTAAGGGGAAAAAAACATATTGAAGTCACCCTGCTAGAAAATGTTACTTCTTATCCAATCAAATATGTAGTTGCTTCAGGTTTTGTGTGTGTGTGTGTATGTTGTATTATACACAGCTTATTGGCCAAATTGATTGGATTTATACAATACTAAGCTCAGTTGGTCTAACACAACATTCTAAGTCCAAAACTAACTATATTATGGTTTACTGTAGTTTGAACCTACACTCTGCATATCATGTTGGTGAAGGGATTAGAAAGAAGCTATACACTTAGCATCAGTTAATATATAGCAGTTTAGCTAATTTCTAGTGTTAAAAAGTACATACTTCATATCCCAGTATTTGCAATTTAAATTGCTTCCATATCAGAAGCTGAATGAAGGGAAGAAAACTATTTTAACCCTGTATTATCTACCCTGACTCACAGTAATTTTCTGGCTGAAGACTTTTTCTTAATTTATCACCTCATATCTTAAAGAAAATGTAAGGAATGAATCTAAAATTTCTCTATGCAAAGCATATTCTATACAAAGAAAGCAACAATCCATTCAAGAATTCATGTTTTTCATAATTGCATCAAAGATGTTCACACAGAATAACAAGAATTATAGTTTCTAGGGTAAGGCCTAGGAACTGAACATTATTTTATAATTGTTTGAATAATTCATGTAGCTGTAGAGAAAAATGTAAATAGTTTTAAGAAGGTTAAATGTTTTTAAATTAATTCTATTAAAGCATAAGTTGGATCCAAATGAAAGGTTTTCATTCATTTCTGAAAAAAAAAAAAAAAAAGGTAAGGGCATGATGCAGCAATAATGAACTACTTTTCTGAAATTATGATTGCTCCTAATTCAGCCAGACCTTTAAATGGTGTCATGTAATAATGATTATTCCCATTTATTGATTCCTTCAACTATAAAAAATATATTTAAATGGAACAAAATTCATTGTGTGTTTTATCTGGAATTAAAGATCTTGAATTTTAGACAGAATATTTTAAAATGAAAAATTCCAGAAACGATCCAAATATAATCCTAATAATTGAAGATTATCCCCCTCTTTCTCCAAGATAATTTTTAAAAAAAGATTGAAACTCTTACATTCATTTCAGATAAAAATCTTATATCACCACATCATTTATTAACATTGTGCTTTTTTCCAAAATAAAAAACCCTACAATTATATGAAAACCCAGTACATGCTCTTTACATTTTTCTGAAAAGAGAAAATGACATGAAACAGAGTAAAATATAAAGCATGCCACTGGTTCATGAACTTCATTATACTAGAAATAAAAAGGGGAAAAAATATCAAAGCAACCGACAGTTGCCATAGAAATATTCAAAGAGCTAATGCTTGTTTACAAGAGACACATCTCTATTGTTTTTTTCCTTCAATCCTTTCTTTAAAATGGCAAATCAAAAAGCGACCGAGCAAAAAGAATGAATAGCGGCAGTTGAATAGGAAATCAAGCTTTGTATTTCAAAGGAGACAGAATTCTAATAATATTTGATCCACCCTGTTATTATTTTTTTCCTGTTTAGGTTACATCCCTGCTGTAGCTGTTTTCTTAAACTTAATTTTCACCCTGGAAAAATTAAGATTAAAAGTAAGGCACCAAAAAATCTCTACCATTATAGCAATAAACCACTATAAGGCTTGTTCATTCTTGCAGCTAAGCTGAAAACTGTGCATGTGCTGGAACTGTATGTAGTATTTCAAATTAAGTCTCCATAAAAAGGGGGCATTGTACCCTATCAATAAAACCAGACTTAAATACATTAGAATAATGTCACTTCTGGACCATAAAGTGGGCCTATTCCATTTTTATTTCTATGCAGTCTTTTTCAAAGCCATTTTGATGGGCAAAATGTATTCTTCCTTTCGCTGGTAACAATCTGCTTATCAAATGTATAATTAATTGATAAGCATAAAGAAGATTCCTCTTAATTCATGCTAAGTTCCCAAAGGGATACATGAAAGGAATTGTGTTTTTTCCATCTGGTTTATTGGTTCTTCTAGCAATGGAAGTATACAGTGCAACTGTGCTCTTTATCAGGATCCCATGTATTTATAAATAGCTCATGATGCAGACCATACATACGCTTTGATAGAATCTGCTCCACAGTCACTGAAAGTATTCATGAAGCTTATGACACAATTGTACTAGTTCTATGAAAGCATAAGAAAATTGATCCAAACTGATTTTTTTCTGATAATGTCAACACTGTGCTTGCTTCTAAACTGAAATTATTCAGAAGATGGCTCATATTTTATTTCCTTTACTGCAACAAATTTTGCTACCTGGTAAACACTCCTTTTTTCGTAAACATTTCTTCCAAGATTCATTCATGTTGCTCTTGTCATCGTGACCCATCTCAAAATAATTGTAATATTTGTTTTTACATTCTATGGCATGATCACTTTTCAAAGAATCCCAGTCTGAAGCATGTTCTCCATCCATATCTTGGCCTCCTTTCTCATTACTGAATATTGACTTGTCCTGATTACCATGTGGCCCAGCATTTGTAATGAAAATTTCATTGGCATGTATATGTTCATCACTCCTATAAACTGGGGAACTGTTGCTACCATATTCCACTTGTTGGGAACAACTTGGTAAAGACACAGAAGCAGTGGAATTCCCCACTGCAGAATTAGTAGATAATGGTAGACTTAGATAATGGCTGCCACATTCTTGATAAAAACAGCATGTGTGGATCTTTTCAGAGTCCTCCCGTGCCATCCGAAGACGCTTCCTATAAGGACAGTCATGAGGCATGAACCACTCTTGACTTGAAGTACCTCCAAAAGAGCAAGTAGGAAAACACCAGTTGTTTTGCATGATAATCTCTCCATGAATTCTTTTCATTAAATTGTTTATGAGAACAGATCTCCTTAGGTAGACTTCAGGGTCATCAATGTACTTCAGTTTTTCCAAAGACATGTACAGAATATGTGCCCGCTCCTCAAATACAGAGATTGTCTAAAATGAATGAGAGAGAGAGGAAATAATAATAAAAATGAATGCAGTATTAATTAATTGAATCATGCCACTGAGATTTTATCCATCCATGCATCATATAATATTTGGGCAGCTGACTCTCTTTTGCCCAGGAGAGTTAGATCATCTTTTATCTTTATTTTCTATTCATTTTATTCCAATTTCTTTGATCGCTGTGAGCTGCCCTATTAAAGAGGCAGCATGCAAGTTTAATAAATTCCTGTATTATTATGGTTAAGTGGTTCCATTGTTGTTTACTGTCATTGTTATTCAACTCTCACAAATCTCATCAGGAGCTGTAAGGCTTAATGTTGAGTATATTCAACCTTATCACCAAAGTAAGACTTCCTAAATCAAGGAAACTGAATTTAGCTAGCAACTGAAAGAAACCACAGTGCTTGAATGTTTAGTAATTCATTACCAATGCATCTTTGAAGAGTTCTTTTAACAGAAATGTGCCACTAAATAAAACAATATGTGAAAAAGAACAATAATTTTAGGAAGAACAGCTTTCTCCTGGAGGTCTGGCTGGCACCAAATCTGATGTCCTTCCATAAAACTTTCAAGATGGAGCTGTTACGCAGGATAGTTGAAGTTTGATATTATTTTACTGACTATAACAGAGCCCTAGTTGTTTATTGATACTTTGTGCTATGTCTTGATGGTGGGTTTAATTTATACTTGTTTTAATTTATGCTGTAAAACATTGTCATGTCAGATACAGCAGTATATACATTTAATAAATAAATAAATAAATAAACTATTAGTAGGTTTGGTACTCAATCTACTAATAATTACCTACTGTAATTTTAGAAAAGCAACAAAAATAGCAGATTATAAGGAATCAGGGTTAACTACAAACATGCACATGCACACACTCTAATCCACATGTTTCTTTATTTAAAAAAATCTCATAAACTTTCAGCATCAGGTAAAGTAATTTTAAAAAGAATTACTAGTGCACTTCAAAATCTGATTCAATTGAAATTACTATGCTTATAGTTACAAACTGATAAATATCTGGTAGGCTGTTTCATGTTTGCTGTAAAACTATCTACTGGTCTCTGTCTAGTTCCCATAGGAATTCTTTCTAATTTACAAAAAAAAAATCACTATTACTTTTAGCAACCTTACTTAACAAAAAAGTCATGGCCTAAATGAACCATGAATTCCAACATTCCTTAGTGAATGAATTTTGAATTTCCAGATGTCCAGGCAATATAACAACTTTGCAATGTTCTCCTTATCTATATTATTACAGTCTGGAAAGAGAAAAAAATCAGTCCCAAGGATTGTTAAATTGGTGTCCAATTTCATAATGAGATACTTATGAGAAGAAGAAAGAGATAATGGAGAATTGAACAGGTGAGAATCTGTACAGCTATGCAGTAAAATGCTATTGTACTAGAGTGCTATTCTGGGGAAGCAATCTCTCTCTCTCTCTCTCTCTCTCTCTCTCTCTCTCTCTCTCTCTCTCTCTCCCTCCCTCTCTCCCTCCCATGTGTGTGTTAGTTCTCTCTTGAATATTAAAATTTTCAGTCCAGAAACATGCTCTGTATCACTGATTCCTAAGCAAAGCCATAAAATAAAGCTTCCTCTTTGCAGAAATTCTGCGTTTGTTTTAAATTAGCATCTATACACAATTAACACAATGATAGTAATTTTCCTACCTATCCCAATAAAGAAAATCAGGTGAATAGAAACAAATTTTAATGTCACTGCAGGTTTTTTTTAATCGCACACCCCCCCTCCCCCATACAGAGTTAAATATAAAGGAACTGCGCTATTGATATTGTTGCTGTACATCCATTGTTGCAGTTATGATTGCCATCGTCATTATTAACATGGATGCTGAATATCTGAATGGAAGAAATCTCAGAAGGGTTTTTCCTCTGCATCCCTGACACCCTTTTGGAAGGCTATGGAACTTCCTCAAGCAACACAGGATGCTGGCTGTGGAATTCTGGGAATTGGAAGTCCACAAGTCTTAAAGTTCCCAAGGTCAGACATCCCTGGTTTATATGATCACAGGGCCAGATTCTTACTTGCCATTCAGTGAAAACTTTTATACAATGCTTGTTTGCTTTAAAAGCAATGTGCCCCTTGCTCAAGTCTCAATGTGGTTAACTACATCAAACCAAAACTGCACAATTTACTGCTATATTACATCAAGACTGCCATTTATGATCTGAGCCTTTACTACATTTTTCCCTCACTTTTTATGTGTTTATTTTACCTACATGAGTTTTTCAGATATTGGCAGGTTGTACTTGAAGTTTGGACTTTATTCCCTGCGGCTACTCATCACTCTAGCAGAAGTTTTTTGAGCAAGTTAAACATAACCATGCTATTAATTAAGCTCTCCTGTCATTCTCATAACTTCATAAAAATATTAGTGCCTCTAGTTTAACATGAGAGAGAGAAAACAGGCTGATGGATATTATTTTGTAAAGGTTTAATAAACTGGCCTTATTGTATTGCGATTTAAATTGGCTCATCAGGTTCATAAGACAGAACCTTTGTATCTTCATCTCCATATAACAAAAAGCTATATGGTCCATCTCTTTCCCTCATTATGAGCAAAAAATAATATCTGAATTAGAAGATCTTAGATTTATAAAATAACACAAATTCATATAGAACGCTCAGGTTTGGCTAGTTCTTTAGAATAGGCCAGACAACTTGGCCTAGAAGTTAGCTTTTATTTTATTACTAAAAGACAGTAAATTGCCATTTTTAAAAATTATTATTAGATGTCTATAATTAGATTGCTTGCTTCAAATTTTATATCTCAATCAAAATGCCTAATTCTTGCTTGCCTAGCTTGAAAATAATCAGAGCTAGCAAAAGATACTGACTGCATTTATATGTCACATGAAAGTAGATAGGGTATAGTAAACTAACATTGGAAAGACAGATGTGTCAATTATAAACTCTGATTTGAGAATCCCAAACAAACCTAGAATGGGATCCAAGAACAACCCATGATTTCCAGCTCTGGCCCATATATCATAGTAAACATATCACGGAAAGAGCATCTATGGTTTGTTTAGCCATTTCTGGGGCAAGAAGAATCAGATAGGAGCATACATCTGCATATTTTTTTGTTCATGATACACCAGGACCCTTCCAGGTTCTGGCTTTCTATAACATAGAAACATAGCGAGTATTATTGGTCATCTCTAACTGATCTCTGATGCCTGCTTCCTCCCGTGTACATCTTTCTATCTTCCTTGCCATCTTTGTTAAGGTTTAAGTCAATTTTAGTGTTAACATTTATTATTTTAATGCTTTAATATTTTGTCTTGTTGCTTTTATTGATTGTACACTGCTTAGAGTTCCCTCTAGGTGAGATGGACAGCATGTAAGTTTAATAAATAAATAAGTTTACATGCAATGGAAGGTGGGTTCAATATTTTGAGTGAGAAGGATTCTATACTCAACAAACCATAGACCATTTGCTCAATGGTCATTTATGAACAGCAGAGGGAAAAATTACATTCTCATGATGCCAAGGCATTATTAATTTCTGAGTTATACAAAAGAATTGTGCAGTCCAAATTTTCTTCACTAAAACAAAATTGATAGCAATAAAGAAAATAAAAGAATCAACCAGTTCATATTAACAGATTACAAGTTTAGAAAAAGCAAATATACTTTTTTTTTACAAAAACATATTACTATTTATGGAAACTGAAATGCATTGCACTCAAGCAAATAGAAGTTATACAACTTCAAATCAGAAACTCAGAAGTAATAGCTTTTTGAAACTTACTTTGGGTGTACAGTTACTGAGTGGTGGATGAAAATCTTCTTCTTCCACATACTTTCTTTTAAAATATGTGATCTTAGATGGTGCTATAGGGTTTGGATTTCCTCTGTGGTGTAGTGCTGTGGGAAACAGATTACATATGGTGTAAACTGTATCTGACAGGTACAAAAGACCAATAAAGGAGAATGTTGCTCAGAGTTGAAATGAGGGATCCTTGGTGTTCTCTGAGCTTGCTTGTTTTCTTGCAGATGTTTCATTACCCAAACTAGATTACATCATGAGTGCAAAAAATACCCCAAAAATATATATTCCAGCTTGTCTTTACTGCTTTGGACATACAGTATATGTATACTTGTGTGCTCCAAACAGGAATCTATCTGTCTGTCTGTCTGTCTGTCTGTCTGTCTATCTATCCAGGGCTTTTTTTGTCATAGAACGCCCAGAACGGAGTTCCGGCACCTTTTTTGGATGGAACCTTGTAGGGTAGGCAAGGCGGGTTGTATGACATGTGTGAGTTCCAGCACCTTTTTTTTCTTTTTTACAAAAAAAGCACTGTATCTATCTATCTATCTATCTATCTATCTATCTATCTATCTATCTATCTATCTATCTATCTATCTATCTAATAACAGTTTACGTGAAAAATAAACTGAGGCAATGGAAGGTTTTCCAAAAGATTTCTAAGAAAGAAATCTGTTTTTTTAAGCATAGTTGTCACAACAGTTTAAACATTCTTTACATGCTGGACTTTAAGAAAGTTTTATCCTACACGTCCAACCCATCTGAAAAAAATGTCTGCAGCTTTCATCACTGAACTCTTTGTTAGAATTAGCACGTATGCCGTCTTAAAAAGACTAATAAAATTTAATACATTGCTAGTAAACAGTAGCTCCTTACAGCCTTCAAGATTGATTTAACCAGAAATGCTTTAACCAGTATTTAACCAGAAATACCAATTCTATGGAAGCCAAAAGTCATAGAGTTCCTCTGTGGAAGGGGAACTCCCACTTCATAAAACCTGCTGAGCTTGAGGCAGCCAGGGAAGAAAGACAAGGTGGTGGCTTGTAACTCTCCCACTTTTTAGAAATATCTCCTCCCATTGGTTTTTGGATGCTATCATCTCATACCAAAGCTATCATATCTTTTTTGTGACCTAAAACCTCTATTTGGTCTAGATCCTACCTTATTTGGTCCTTGAAAGCACCAGAGTAGCAGATTTTCCCCACCAAACGCTGCAGCCAACTTCCATCTCCACAAGCAGCCTTCCCTTGTACCACAAAGGGTATTACACAGTATTTTATGCTCCCCTCCCACCCCAAAAGCCACATGACTGCATTTTAAATGAGATAGTAGAACCTGATTTCTCATTGGTCAACCTGCCAGTAGAACCTGATTTCTCATTGGCCAACCTTCTAATAAATAATTTCCCCTGAAATGTGAGTAGACAAATGGAAGATGCCGCTATTACTGTCTTAAGTGCATGCATTTTTTTTTATTTTTCCAAATTTTTATCTTTTTCACAACAACTCTCTTATTACAGAAGATAAAGTAGATTTGTATGATCCCTTCTGACAAGAAGGAACAATGTCCTTATGGGTAGATAAATCTTATTTGTAATTTGTGTATCAAATATGCATAATTGGGTCTAAACCAATTTGAAATGTTCTTTAAATTCAATATAAAGGAAGTGATTTGGAACAGGTAACCAAAACGTAATTACTCTGAACTCTTTAGAGACCGATGGATACCATAATTTAGTCTGGGCCATGGTATTTCAATCAGACAGTGTGCTACCACAGAGAGTAAAATTTTAATTATTGCTAGCATTTAATATGGGCACTGTTTGGGAATCATTGCATTTTTTCCCCATGTGCTATTTTAAACTTGAAATAAAAGCTATACAAATGAAGTGGGCACAACCTTCATTTTCAAAGAGGGTACTGAGGGACTTAACCCCATTATCGTTTTTGATGCTATCAAAGTTGGATTAAGTCATATATAATTATTTATGTCTAAAATATTGTTTTGGCAACTAAAAATGTTTGTAGTACGACAAAGAAAATATTAAAACATTTAAACCATCACCAACATTGGGGGGAGGGGGACTGCCTCATAGATCACCATCCGGTTTGTTTACACTTTTATTAATATGGATTTTTAATTCCAGCCTTCTTTCCTAGAGGTCTTTTGTAACATGTATTTAAAATCATGCTTCTAAAGCCAAATTCAACATAAGGCATTTTTAAGCATGGGTAGAATCATAAAACAACTATACGCAGTGTTTCTCAACCTTGACAATTTTAAGGTATGTAGACTTCAACTCCCAGAATTCCACAGCCAACAATGCTGGGTGTGGAATTCTGGGAGTTGAATTCCACATGCCTTAAAATTGTCAAGGTTGAGAAACACTGAATAGTATGCTCATATGTAATTGAAATTAGAGGTAAGAAAAAACCTGTGAGGCCTTCAATTCACTTAAGCTCAGGATGGGATATCTGCATCTAGGCCAGTGGTTCTCAACCTTTTTAATGCCGCGACCCCAACCGGTCATAAGTTGAAGACTTTCCCTGCCCGGGAGCGCCGCGCATGCGTGGTTCCGCCCCCTGCGCCGGCCGAGGCGTAGCTGGCAAGCGGCAGAGACGGAGCAGGCCGACCACCAGCTGGCCCAGCCCAAGGGAGGTAAGGCACCCGCCGGAAAAGGGGAAAAAATGGCGGACAAAAAAAATGGCGGACAAAAAAAATAGCGGACAGCCTTGCTTGGTGACCCCCCCACAGGTTGAGAACCACTGATCTAGGCGACTGCATGCACTCTATGGTCCAATTTAATGTGCAGAAATAGAAAGCAAGAGAACTATGCAAACTTGCAAGGCAGAAAGCTCTAATTTTGGCACTGGGTTCATATACCAGCAGCTCTCACTTCATTCATCATCCCTTGAAGCAGCCTCCCCCAGTGACTCTCCTCATGGGTCAATGGCCTTTTATAGAAAAAGGCTCTTCTACACATACATCTGAACCATAGTCAAGTGATCAGGAATAAATCATGATAAGCTTCAGCTTTGTCTGTTTTCCTCCTTATTGTAAAGGAATATGAAAGGTTCTGCTTTTACAGTAGTGCAAAACAATGCATGTTACATTCAAACTTGAGCAAATATTATTCATTTAAAATTAAAGTTAATTGATTCACGTGGGTGTGAAACCACTTGGCTCCAGTTTGTTTTGAATAACTTTGGTTAAAGAAGATTTCAGCTCAGTAAATTCCAATCTAACACAAAGCTAAGGGTTGCTCTATAAACTATTTCATTTTTCTTCTCACAAACACAAAGCAGTGAAGGGAGAAACACTGCCCTAAACCATCACATTGAGATCAGTTCAAAATTCCCTCTGGAAGGAAGTCAACACTTCATCCCTAAAGATCCCAGGATTTATCCTAAATCCAGACATGGAATGGGGCTAACTGTGGGATCTCAGTGGGATGAAAGAGTGTAATATATATTTAAGTATAGAAAAAATATTCTTAAATCAGGATAATTTAGCAGTCTTGTCCAAACAGTCCATATTTCAGCTTATAGTGGGAGCTTTTGCCATTAAATGTACTGCCATACAAAACTAAAATAGTTCAAAATGGAAAAAATGAAGATGTGATATAATTCTGCTAGATATCTAGTTCTATGGCTTTGGTTTGATTTTGGAACAAAAATGTCCACCTTTTATGGAATATCATACAAGGAGCTCCACGAGACAGTCTAATGTGACACAATCCATGCATAATTTTATCATATCATCCTCAGTTTATAAGGTTTAATCTCAAAAGACACCCCCCTTCCACTTCTTCTCTAAACTCTTTCTTTAAATATAGGTATGTTACGTAAATTCCAAAGATCATCTGCACCAGTCACATAGCAGAGAATAAGTTGGAAAATGCTCTCATTTTAAAAAAAACTGACTACTACCAAGCATCTGATTAGAAGTTGAGTTTGCTTAGGAGTTAGACCCTACTCATATTTTTTTCACTAGTGCTCAGAAAAATCTAACAATGAAGAAAGGACCTTTGAGAAACTTATAAAAAGTGCTTTAAAAAAAATATCAAACTGTTACTCTTGAATGGAGTAAGACAAAGAGGATGTTAGAGAGACAATCCATTGACAGGAGAACCCGCAAAGGAAGCTTTTGCCTGCACTAAATCTAATTTAGTTAGAACAATTAATCAGTGGAACAACCTGCCTCCAGAAGTTGTGAATTCCAACACTGGAAGTTTTTAAGAAGAGACTGGACAGCCATTTTCCTGCCTGAGCAGGGGGTTGGACTAAAAGACCTCCAAGGTCCCTTCCAACATCATCATCAATAATAACAACAACTATTATTGTTGTTGTTGTTATTGTTGTTATTGTTATTATTACTATTATTATTGTTGTTGTTGTTGTTGTTGTTATTATTATTATTATTATTATTATTATTATTATTATTATTATTATTATTATTATTATTATTATTATTATTATTATTATTATTAATCACAAGTCACAATCATTGCCATACCAAATACACAAACACACAGATTGGCCCTCTTTTGCTTTTGGAACATGGAAAACAAAGCAGCCAACCAGAACAGAGATCACCCTCCAATGTTAGGTGCTCACATAGCAACCAAAGGATCAGTTAAAGTAAAAGCTTCTGCATGAAAAGCATTAACTTTGACCTTACAGGGATTTTCTATAGAGCAGTTTATCCTAATACATCTCTTTTTGGTTCATCAGTCCTCCTACCCCACCCCTGTCTTTCACATCATACTATGTTAACTGCATGAAATGCCCATGTTTGGACAAAGCTCTCCTCTGAGTACCAGAAAAGCGGGGGGAGGGGGGGCAACAGCCAAACTGAAGGGTTCTTGCCTCTTGTTCTGCTGGTGAAAAGCCCCTTACTGGAAAGCTGACTTGTTCACCCGCTTTATGATCCCGAAGCAGAAAGATTTTGGATCAGTTCAGGCCTTTCCTAAATCTCAAGTAATAATCCGGAGCTAAAAAAAAAAATCTAAATCTCACAAATTGGTTGTGGAGAGAAATGAAAGCAGGAACCCAGCAACAGCCCCCGAGTCAAGCATGCTGGAGCGCTTAAGATGTTGGACTCGGACTTGTTTCCCACGTTCCTTCCATCATGGAAGCTTCCTGGCGGATTCCTGGCCACTCAGTCCTTGAGCACCAACTATCTCCCAGGACGGTTGGGGAGGAAAACGGGGGGGGGGGGGAATTCTAGATTCGCTGCTTTGCGCTCCAGGAGAAACCCGGGGTGGAGAGCGAGCTGGTCCGTAGCGTTACCTGAGGGCGGAGGCTGCCCAACCGGGGTCCGGCCGTCGCTGCCCTGCGGCGGCGGCGGCTGCTGTTGCGCCTGCCCCTGGGCGGTGCTGCTGCTGCTGCTGCTGCTGCTGCTGCTGGCGGCGGCGGCGGCGGCATCCGAGGCGGGGCTGCTCTTGCTGCAACAGTGCGCTTCCCACAGCGGCTGGAACTCGCCGGCTCCTTCGGAAGAGACAATGGGCTCGCAGAAGCTGCTCAGGGGCAGCACCAGAGTCATCGCGGCGCCTCCGATCTGCGAACGGAGACAAAAGAGAGCGCGGCCGGTCAGGTCGGGCAGCCGCCGCCTTTCCTACCTCCCCCCCGCCCCCCGCCCCGCCACGCGCCCGCGAAGCTCGCCCTGCCCTGGCGTACCCTCATCCGGCAGCGGCCATTGCGTGCCTGCGCTCTGCAGTCAAGCTGGCATTTTGGTATCTCCGCCGAGCCCTGGGCCTTCTCCTACGGCCCCGAGGGGGGGGGCCGGTGCCTCCCGCTCTCGCTTGCCTTCCTTCTGCACCCGTTGCCCTCTCTCACCCTCTCGCGGCGCCGATTGCCTCGGTCAGTTCGCGCCGCTGGCTCAGAACGTCGCCGTCGGTTCCGATTTTCCCCTTCAGCACCCCGTAGGTCGCCTATTGCTTACATGGGGAGGGCGATCCGAGGACTCAAGTCACCCGTTGCTCCGCGGTTCGTGTAGAAGCAAGCGCCGCTGATCTCAGGGTCTCGCCTTATTTCCAGCCAAATGGTTAAGGATCGCAGCCCTTCCCCAAGAAAGGCAACCCTTTCTCCCCCGTTCACTGACCGCCTGCCCAAAAGCCCTTGGCTGCCGCGCGCGATTCTTAATTCAGATTTCCTCTACCGCGAAAGAAAGAAAGAAAGAAAGAAAGAAAGAAAGAAAGAAAGAAAGAAAGAAAGAGAGAGAGAAAGAGAGAGAGAGAGAGAGAGAGAGAGAAAGAAAGAAAGAAAGAAAGAAAGAAAGAAAGAAAGAAAGAAAGAAAGAAAGAAAGAAAGAAAGAAAGAAAGAAAGAAAGAAAGAAAGACCACACAAACCAATCTGAGCGATATACCCAACTGCAGAGGAATCACTTTATTCTCTACAGATACAGCGATCCCAGAGACGGCATTGTATGTTTGTCTCTTACGTGTGGCTGGTTGGTTGGCCTGCCTCTCTCTCTCTCTCTCTCTCTCTCTCTCTCTCTTTCACCCCCCTTCTTCCTTCTTCTTTCCCTCCCCGAGCGAAACAGAGCGAGACTCTTAGGTAGTTGTTTCCACCAGCTCCGATTGGGTTGAACTGGATCTGCCTCCAGTCAAAACACTGAGATTAAGACAGAAAATTGGCTCTGGTTTCAAGCGGTGAGTTGCAATCCCACAGGAGCCAAGCACAACATCAGTGGAGCAAGCAGAATATTAAACAGGAGCAGGGATTCCGGGGCCAGAGCCAGGCAGCAAGCCATCTATCCAATCCCACTGCAAGAGAAGGAAAGGGAGAGGGGGAATTTCTGAGAAAGAGAGGCAACCCACATTACAATGTGCTTTCTACGGTAATGCATAGACTCCTTGGCACACAAGCCAGATGTCTCCTCAGCTCTATGCCCTCTCTTCAAGAAACAAGAATAATTCTGCTTTCCATCCTGAATATTATGAAGAGATTTGATGATTGCCAAAAGGCAAGTTTTCTCCAAAGTAAGAGCGCAGGGGTGCTGGTAATAAAGAATCAAAAGCTGATATTGTGTTAAGAATTATAATCTGTCTGGCAAAATTAATAAGGAAAGTTAAAGGTGGATTCAAAGAACGGATGAGTTGGCAGGGATTGTTTAAATCATTTAGTCCAGTCTTCAGTTTCAACAGAAAAGAGATCTGCCCCTCTTAAATAGGAGAAGCCTTTTAGATATCTGTAGACCCCTGCCATATCCCTTCCTAATAAGAACTTTGGCAAATTAGACACCCCTGTATCGTTTAACGTTTCCTCATAAAACTTGGCTTCTAATCTTTTTTTCATCCTGACAAATGTTCTTTGAATATATTCTAACTGGTCTACATCTCTATTAAGGTGTGATTCCAAAACCTGGGTACAGTACTCTCAAATATAGTCTACTCAGCTTAATTGCGACAAAAATACTACTTTCTGCTATCTAGAAACAATACTTCTGTTAATTCAATCCAAAACTGCTTTGGGCCTTTTAACTGTTGCATCCTCTTTGATCCCGTAATGGTCAGAGAGCCAGTTTGATGCAGTGATTAAAGGCATCAGGCTAGAAATCAGGAGTCTGTGAGTTCTAGTCCCACCTTAGGCATGAAATCAGCTGAACTACCTTGGGCCAGTCACTCTCTCTCAGCCCTAGGAAGCAGGCAATGGCAAACCACTTTTGAAATTTTGCCTATTGAGCTCATTTTAAATTGTAATTTTGTATTCTAAGTTAGTAGCCAGTCTCTCTAATTTGGTGCCATGTGTATATTAGACTACAACTTCCCCTCCCTTTCTTTTTAAGTTATTTATAAAGTTGTTAAATATCATTCATATGATGATGGAATCCCATGGACTCCACTTGATAGGTTTCTTCCAGAGCAGTGAAGTGATAGCACCCCTTGGGTGTGGTTGTTCAACCAATTGAAAATATACTGGGCCAAGTTTCTTTTATTCCACATTTATCCATTTTATCCACAGGGATATCATACCTGAACTTGTCAAATACTCTACTAAAATCAAGATATCTACAGCATTCACTTACTCTAGTAAACTAGTCACTATGTCATAATATAAAAGAAAATATAACTGATATGGCTTGATCTTCACAAACCCAAGCTGGCCCCTAGTGATAGTGTTACTGTTTCCCAAGAATTCACAGAAATATGGCTTCACAATTTAGTCTAGGACAGCCATTAAACAAATAGCTCTTTAATTTTCCCAAACCTCATCCCTTTTAAATATTGGAACTATGTTTGCCCTTATACTAGTTGCTTGAAGATAACAATCATTTCTTCTGAAATAAATTCTGCCAGCTCCTTCAACATGGTACAACATAATTTGCCTGGTCCTGGAAACTTCAATTCGTTTAAGATAGCAAGGTGAATTCTTTGTAGACTTTATCAACCTGGAGCTCCATCCGTCCCTTGAGGAAATGAGGAAGTGCTCTCACCCTCTTCTAAGAAAGACTAAGAATGACTGTTACAAATGAGGGGCATTCCAGATTCCCTCTGGATACTGTTTAAATGCCTGCAGACCATCTTGCCATTTCAGTCAATAATCAAAAGAGGCTACACTTACTCTTGTGCATAGGAGGACTATAGCCTGATTCACCAGCTAATGTGTGTCTATCTCTTTTAATTGCCAAAAATGAATGATTAAAGTTACCTCAATGCATATTCCATAGGTCAAAGGAAGCTAGCAGAATGAATTCAAATTAAACTATTCAAAGTAAATAATTGTGTCATTTACACAATGTCCCATCATTTTCATATCGCCATGGCTGTGACCAAGATCCACTCAATTTTAGGAAATTGTCGATTCTGGCAAACCTGAATCTACACCCCAAATTTCTTATAAATATTATGCCTGATATATTATGGGAAGGATACTACCTTTGCTGCACTTGTTTGAATAATGAGATATTTCTGTTATTTTGTTGCTGTATCCTTGATAACAGAAAACCAATCTTCTCCTTGAGAACTTAGACTAAATTTCCATAATAGAGGAGGATTTGGGGACTTTCATACTAATGATTATAGGTTTAGCAAGCCAAAAACTTACAATATAAAACCCATCCATACTACCTTTGGGGCTGCACAAACTGCCAGTGCTGCTGCACTCTGCACCAGCTGTAGCTTCTGAACAGTCTTCAGGGTAACCCCATATAGAGTGTGTTGTAATAGTCCAACCACAAGATGACTAGGGCTTGAATGACTGAGTACAGGGACTCCTGATCTAGGAGAGGCTACAACTGGCACACAACCTGAAGTTGCACAAAGGCTTTCCCAGCCATGACTTCCACTTGGTCTTCAAGCAGGAGTCATGGAGTCCAGGAGAACCCCCAAGTTGTAGATTGGATCTGCCTGTGTTACTACCACCCCATTGAGCATTACAGATATCAAAATCCCGGATCTTGGAGATCCATGCACCTAAAGCCAATCAGTCTTGCCAGGGTTCAGTCAAACTCTGTTGTCCCCCATTTATCCCCACAGCCTCCAGACACCACAAGACAGCAGCAACAGTATCACTTGGATGATCAGGGGTGGAAATATAGAGTTGGGTATCATCAGCCTATTGCAGATACTTCAACCCAGTGACAGATGATCTCACCCAGTGCTATTATCCGGTGGTATTAACATAGATATAACAATTATTCAGTAATGTAACTATACTATACAAAGATTGTTGCTTTGTTAAGGCCAACAAAGTGTATGAGCTATCTTACATAACTTTTCAACTACAAAATGCCACAAGGTACAGTTATACTTTTTTTGTTTTTCTTTACATATCTATTCTTATCCAGCTATCCACTTCTGCAGGCCTCCCATTTTCTTACTATTTTCCTTCCCCATCATTCAGTTTCATATTCTATGGACTATTGGGGAAAGGTCTTTCCCACCTCCTCAATTTTTATTCTGAAATATTTTTTTGCATATTTGCAAGCTTCGAGTTATACTATAACTCTGCTGATAACTGTTTGCAAATTTTCGTCTTGACTTCAGTGGTATTGAAGCCTAGATGAAATATGAATTGAATTCAGCTTATAATCCTTAGGCTATCACAGGTTTTCCAGGTTGCCAGCCAACAGAATGCATTAAGAGCACACCCAGAGGCAACTAAGCAGCCTTAAGGTTAAAATTTCATTGCATGTGTGTAGCTCTGTTGGGTGATAAGACTATTTTGCAGTACTATTCCATTTTCTCAACTGTTCCATTTTCACAACTACTGTATTCCATTTTCACTTACTATTCCTTTAGAGTCATTATGATGCTAATGAGAGAACTGTAATGATGCCATTCACAATGTCAAGGAAAAAGGGTATTTATGCACTTCTAGAAAGCCACCAAAACAGAAGTTAAATTTGAAATACTTGTTACAACAATGCTGCAAATCTTGTGAAATCCCTACAGGCCAAAAAGTGGAGTGGAGATGGAAGCAATGCGGGGTATTGGTAGGGCCTCATTAGTTACCCTACATTCTGTAGCAACAGCATGTGGCATTACTAATTCTGAAACTCTTAAGATTTTTTTAGTTGTGTGAAGTCATTCTTATCTGCACTTATGAAACAATGTACTCAATTTGCATCTTTGGGTCAAGCAGTGTGTATTTATCATTGTTTGACAATAGCTTGATTTTAAATTTAGTGACTATAATGTAATCTTCTCGTGTATTTACACTTATTTTTAATTGTTTGTTTTATATATTTATTGTTTTTTAACTAAGTCCTATACACTGCCCAGAGTCACTTTCATGTGAGATGGGCATCTATACATATATGATAAAAAATAAACAAATCTAACATCAATTTGTGTAAGCTGATACCCATTTCATCTAATGCAAAGTAAAAAAAAAAGGCTGATACAATGCAGAACCTTATTAATCTAAAGGAGAGATATCTCCAATGTCTGATTAATTAAATATGTGAGTTGGGGAGGAAGTCATTGTATACAAATCAACACTATATGTGTTCCATTTTGAAAGTGATGTATTATGGATATATCAACAGCCCTAGCATTTTCTTTCCTTTTTTTCAATCTGGCTTTTCATTTCCTCCAGGATCTTTGTCTGTTCCTTCTTTTCTGCTTAAGACTAATGAAATCAAACACGGAACAATTCTAATGTTTCCAACCAATGGCAAGTATACCTAATCACACATACATTCATCTTAAATACGGCTACCAAACTTGATAGCGTCACGTGACATATCATGACATATCGTGACATTTTTTGCCTTTGCAGAGCCAGGGTGGGCGTGGCCTGAGCATGACGCATCCGGCCCACGGGCCACCAGTTTTTGTCACCCCTGATCTAGAAGAAGACATTAGAGCTTGGCATTTAAAATGGCAGGGCAGGACTTCTAGTAAGTTCAGCATGAAGATAAGTCACTGAAAGACACTTTACACAACAAGGCAAACACATTCATTTATTTATTCATTCATTCAATTTTATGTATTGCAAATTATTGAGGTAACTCAGTAGTTTATTGTAATATAACACTGTACTTTACTATGTCTGTCAAACACACAGAAGATGTCAAGGAAGGTTATATCTCACATACTACAGTAATTTGCTTGTAGCACCTTGAATTCTTTTTAGCATGTATTTTGATTGATGTT
>NW_015386629.1:516227-670906 GCF_001527695.2 Protobothrops mucrosquamatus | reverse complement strand
TAAGTAAGTAAGTAAGTAAGTAAGTAAGTAAGTAAGTAAGTAAGTAAATAAATAAATAAATAAATAAAGTAAACAGGGAGGCTCTTTGGATCATCCTAAGATAAATGTCTGAAGAAATTCATAAAATTGATTCAGCTACTCCATAACAGAATGACAGGACAGGGTCTTTACAATGGTGATACATCAGCTGCATTTGCCATTTCCCGTGGGGTAACACAGGATTGTGTGCTGGTCCCAGTCTTCTTCAATCTGTTCTTTGCTTGCATATTGTTACATGCTATCAAGGGTCTGAAGGAGTGTACATCAACTACCTAATGGACAGTTCCCTCTTTGACTTTTGTCACTTGAACACACAGACAAAGTGCCTTCATACAGTCATTCAAGAAACCCCTTTTGCTGTATGCTCCTAGTGCACAAAGTCAGCAATCTATAGTTGACAGCTGAACTAATTCTCAGATTCTGCTATGCTCTTCAGCTTGATTATCAGCCTGAACAAGACTGATGTCAAACATCAAATCCATAGAACCAAAAATCAATGTTAATGATATCCAGCTAACAAATGCAAAAAGCTTCAAATACCTGAGAACCTTCATCTTGAGTGATAGATCTTTGGACAAAGAAATTGACTCCAAAATCAGCAAGATCTGCTAGGCACTGGGGCAGCTTCATGCTAGATTACTCATTCAATAGAACATCCATATCTCCACAAAGGTGAAAGTCTACAGAGCTGTATTATCTCTTCTTTCTTATATGGATATGAGTCTTCAACTCTGTGCCAAAGGCACATAAAAGAACTGGAGAAAATTCATATGTGCACTCCATCCTCAGCATTGGTTGGCAAGATCGGGTCTCCAATCTGGAGGTCTTGGATCACAAAGAGTA
This sequence comes from Protobothrops mucrosquamatus, assembly GCF_001527695.2. Taxonomy (NCBI): domain Eukaryota; kingdom Metazoa; phylum Chordata; class Lepidosauria; order Squamata; family Viperidae; genus Protobothrops; species Protobothrops mucrosquamatus. The sequence goes on along the minus strand of NW_015386629.1, from coordinate 670,024 downwards.
CATCTGCATTGGGCCCCTGATTATCAGAGCCCAGTTGAGATGGGTAGGGTACATCATCGGAATGGATGACAACTATATCCTTGCCAGTTGCTCTATAATTTACTGAACTCTGGGAAAAGGTCTTGAGGTCAGCAGCACTAGCATTGCAAGACACTATGAAAGAAATTCTAACCAAGGAATTAGAAGCTGCAATTATTGACAGAACCAATTGGTGAGTCCTTTGTTATGAAATCTCCACCAGCTTTGAAGACAGGCACCATCAAAAACTGGTAGAAAACCATGAGCAGAATAACACCCAGTTACTACAACAATGATCTTTCAGTCTATTCAGCACCAGATTCTGTCCTTCCAGACTGGGATAGCAGAGCCATCAGTATGTCCATAGATGAACTGCAAAACAGCATGTCTTCTTCAAATATAAAGGACTACCATTTTATACAACTATGAACTGTTTCATAGGCTAAACTATATAACTTGTGAAGTCCATGTCCCTATGCATGCAATTCCAATTCAGCAGCAATTTTGGAGGGAACGGATCTGGAAAGCCACATGTGGCCACAGGTAATATATCTCAAGTTTAAAGGAAGAACCTTCTAGTATGGGCTGAAGAGAATGGTAAAATAAAAAAATGAGATAAAACAAAAGAAATGTTAATATACATGATGTTACACTGTTTCATAGTTTTCTCATGTAAGTGCTGACTGGCAACATAATTATTACTCAGCTTATTTCTGTTAAGTATTGCACTGGAAATTAAGATAACAATAGCATGACATGTGTATTATTTTCCTAAAACAGCACAAGGGTTAAATCAGGTTTCAACTTTCATGTATAGAATCACATTCTAGTGACACTATACTCATCTTTTAAACAAATTCAGTGGCCTTGATAATTGTTGACCTTTTTTTCCCCACAAGTTTGCTGGACTGGAAATCGGTTAATGGACAATTAGATATATAACAGTGTTCAAATCTTACTGACCTATAGGTGCTAGCATCTTTTGCCATTGACCAGGCTAAGAATGCAGAAATTGTAGTTTAGCAACATCTGGAGGGCTACAGATTTTCTTTTCCTGTCTATATACATGCAGAGAAATATGCAGAGAGATGAGAGAGATTTCTACAGACTTAAAAAATAACTCAAGAATATTAATATTTTCTGAGTACATAATAAATTTTCAGTATGTTAATGTTTTATGAGATTCATAAAAAATATTAAAAAGCATTGGTGACAAAAAACCCTTTTTACAAATTATCATACCTCTGTTTCTTTCCAAAAATATTGAAATTACAGTACATTTCAATGTTCTCCAAAGTCTAAAACAATTTTTTAAAAGTTATTTTTTATTTTTGCTTAGGGCAGTGGGGAAAAATTTATGTATTCATAGGGCCAAAATAAAATATCAGTGTGGTCTTCTTATTCAGAAAATGTTTTAAGTTCTTTTTAAGGGTTCCAATTATCTAAAACAAAAAACAAAACCCCAAGCCCTAAATTATTTGTTTTAAAAAAAGACCTTTGCTTTGCTTTTTTTCCAGTGTGTAGCTTCAGGTTTCCTTACTATTCTTCTGAAATCTCTACAAACAGCTGTTTCAAATAGTTTGGTTTCTTTTTAAAATGTTGGGGTCAATTAAGTGTCAATTAACTGGCATCAGTTTTACACAGATTTTTTAGAATATGCCATCAGAAAAAGATGTAACTGCAGTAGTTATAATGAATAAGTCTGAAGTGTTTTTACATCATTGAAGCTACAAAGTATATCTAAACGTTGCGTTCACTTCTCAGTTCTTATGTGATCACAGTACATAGATTTCCCCCTGAAAAATGACTCTTGGTGAAAGAAATGAGAAGAGTACAGGTACTAATCCTCACTTAACAACTGGGGCCAGCAATTCAGTCATTGAGTGAAGTGATGTGGTGGAATCTCCAACAAGTCAGGAGGAAGGTATTAAGAGAAGTCCTTATATTGCAGAGTGCAGCACAACCCTGACATCCCCCAGAATCCCTGAAGTCTTATCTGACTGCAAATGAAGGTACAGTAAATGTACACATCCCAGGATTATGTCACAGGGTCCACACTGAGTCAGTCACTGGGACCAAAGGTTTATTTTCCCCAAAGATTCTGCTTTGAGATTATTCATGAGAGGTTCTGGTTGCTTGTGCCTGACAGGTGTCCACTAAGTGAAACATCATGATTTTACTACTTTACTTCAGCTTTCCTTTGCTTTACAGACTTGCCATGGTCATAAATCCAAGGACTGGTCAGTTACTTGTTTTAATCATCATATCAGCAACATTCGCTAAATGAGTCAGTTGCTAAATGAAAACTACCTGTATGCCTCCTTTCAAACTTGAAAGGATACAAAATTTGAAGATTCATGAAAATTTATACGTTGTTTTATTTGAGTATCTAGGAATTTGAATTGTATACCCATAGTTCTAGGAAAACTTCCATATGATACAATAATTAAGAACCTGTAAATACTTTGGCAATAATAAAATATTCAAGATTCCAAACTATTCTGTTCCAAGTACCATGCTTTGCTACCAGGCTGCTCATAACATGACAGAGGTAACTGATATTTTGAATATATAAATGTTATTTCTGACATAATTTTCCAGTTATATTAAAAGCAATTTCATATAAAAATTTTCAATAGAACAGCAGTACTTTGGAATGCAACAATTAGCAGGTTTGTTAGATTTATTCCACTGCATTTGTCTTTGGTATGAATTCATCCTTGGAAAAGTTACATAAATAAATAATCTCGATGAAATATTTTACATGGTTTTTGTGAATGATTACTTTTAAAGGGGACGTTTATCACATGGAGGCTGTGGGAAAGAAACTTAATGCAACATAGATCCTTTCCTTATAGATCTATAGAACAATTAAGTTTCATGTAGAAAATTGTTGTTATATAATATGAAATTCAAAATAGCATGCTGATATTATTAATTTTAAAGAAAAAGCAGGTCAATGGAGTCCTGAGTGGGTTGATAAACTTCTCTTCTTAACAAAGATTTCTAAAATCACATGTTGGTTCTTTTGATTCTTTAATTACTCTCTTTAAAATAAGTACCAATTAAAATTGCCTTTCCAACTGATTTTGTACCCCAATGAAACAGTGCACAAATGTCACTGACACAATAAATAAGATGGTTTATGAGTTAATTATATTCCTGCCTTAACATCTGTCCACTGAATAATGCAAACAAAACCAAAGTTAAGCATTCTGAAAAAAGGCAAGTTGTCTTTGCTGTATCGTGTGCTACTTTCCATGAAGTTTAAGAGCTATTATTACACTTTTACAAGATTCCTACTAAAAGAAACAAATACCAAAAGAAGGATTCCAAGGAGGTGAATCACAAATATTGGCAACAGGCTTTCAAGACCAAATCCATTCTTTGCAGAAGTCTGCATCAGCTACTTCACCTCTTAATTTCAATTAAAATCAATGGAGTAAGCTACTATAACAACTTTTATGTTTTCTTCTTTTAAATTCCTGCCCTCTACCTTAGGGGCTTTGCTTAAGATGCCATTTTTAGATTAAGTTGTACATTTTTAATGATTGAGTCATTGAGTCATTTCCTTGGCAAGCCAGGAAAATGGGAATCGTGTATCTTCAAACGCTAAGGCACTGCAGCAAAATATTACAGATAAACACCTCCCCAAATTAGCTAGGACAAAATCGTTACTGATTCATTTCTTACACTTAGAATGGTCCTCTTAGACAAAGGCAAAACTATACTGGCAGCAAATAAGCTAAACCAGCTCATTTCCAAACATTACAAGCTATATATACTGCTCACAAAAATAAAGGGAACGCAAACCCCTTCAGTTCCATGGTAAAATGTTCCCTTTATTTTTTTTTGAGCAGTATATTTTTTCTTCTCGACTTCAGAAATTTACCTTAGTGTACAGCATTTGTGTCTTTATATACGATCTATTAATCATGCTTTTTTATTTTGGTTTCTGCATCACACTAGAGACAGACAAGGCAGTCTACATCGAGAGGATCTGAAAGTCAGTAGCAAAACTCTTAACTGAACGTTTCGGTTTGCCCAAATCCCCTTTGCTAGCCACGTCGTCTGTATAAAATATAAAATATAAAAACAATCAAGTGTGTATGCGTGTGTGTGTGATTGTCCAAAACACGTGCAGATTAACGATCACAGACGCGCACAAACACGTCTGTAGAAATCGCAGCCACGTTTTGAAGGCGCTGCCAGCCAGTCCTAGAAAGCCTCGGAGAAGCTACTGGCCGACCGGCAGCTCTCCCTTCCACCCACCCCTCTTGCGCCGGGAAACTGCGGGGGGGGAGGAGGAGGAGGATGCTCCTAAGGCACGAGGAGCCCTCGGGAAAAGGAGGGTGAGCCAAGAGGGCTGTTGGAGAGCGAGCGATTCATGAACACTAAAGCGACCCGTTTATTTATAACCTCCGGAAGAGGGTCGGGCGCTTCTCCTTCATAGAGAGCCCGGCACGGCGCGCGGTTTGTAGCGAAGGCGGGGAGAGAAAACAGAAGGAGGAGAGCGCCAAAAGAGGGCAAGCAGAGCGCGTAGTTTCCCTTCCTCAAACGGCCAGAGGCTGCCCCCCCCCTTTCACACATACACGCGCACACATCTCCAAATCACCGAAGACTATGGGGGGGGGAGGGGGTGGTGGTGATGACGGCGGCGGCGGCGGCGCTGGTGAGAGAAAAGAGGCGGCTACGCCTCTCGCGGCGAAGACGCCAAACACACCGGGCGCCCCTCTTCGCTGTCTCCCCTTTTCGCTCCAAAAAAAAGGGGAACCGGAGCCTTCAACTGGATCCTAGCCTCCTCCTCCTCCTTAGGGTCGGTCATTCGGCATCTTCTTTGGGTTTCCCTCAGCCCTTCCCCCGTTGTTCCCCGCCCCGGCACCTTAAGAGAGGCGCGCGCTTTATGTCCTGTCCCTCCGTCTCCCCCCCCCCCCCCCCCCCCCCCCCCCCCCCCCCCCCCCCCCCCCCCCCCCCCCCCCCCCCCCCCCCCCCCCCCCCCCCCCCCCCCACACACACACCACCACCACCTTCGCCTGAGGAGAAAGCAGATGCAGCCTTCCTAGCAGAGGCTAGGAAAAAAAACAAAAAACGCGCCCCCCCCCGTCAAGCCTTGGACCCTTTCACGCGCTCCCCTCCCCCCTCCCCGTAAGGGCTTCCCCTCTCCAGCCACGCCGAGTCGCTTTGCCGGACCATCTCCTCCTTCTTACCCGCGGCTTTGCGTGGCTAGCGGCGGCGATTCTTCCCTCCCTCTGGATCCCGCTGGCGGCCTCTTTTAGGCTTGCCCTCAGTGCCCGCTGTTTCTCCGGGGAAGCGGGGGGGGGGAGGAGGAGGAGGAGGACTGTCTCCTCCTTCCCGCCCTCGCTGGTGTGCAGGAGGCTGTTGTGGTTGATGCGGATGAAGAAAGAGCCTCTCGCTCCCCAAAGCGAAGGAGCGTGTGAAACCAGTCGGTCCTGTTTCTGCACATTCATGTACACCCCTGGATATGAAATTGTACATACGCACGCACGCACACACGCACACACACAGAGAGAGAGATTTCAGCTCAGGGTGCCCTCGGGGTTAGAAAGGGAACGGGACGCTACCAGCGCCTTCAGCTCCTCCTGCCGCAGCTGGCTGGCTAAGCAAAAGGAGAGGGAAAGGAAACTAAAGGCTCTCTTGTTCTCTCCAATAACCTCCGGCTCTCCGTCCCCCTCCAGCTAGGAAGAAAGGAGCCCTCGCGCCCGAGGTTAAGACCCTTCGCCCTCTCTCGTCCTCTTTCCCCGCATCCTTGCGGTGCGGAAGGGCTTCTCCTGCTGCACGGGCCACGGGTAAATTTGTTCGGATCAACGAGACCATTGTTGCTTATGGAGCCCTGCATTTTTTCCCCCCAGCAGTCCTTTCATCTCAAGTCAAAGCACCACAGATAGGAACCAGATGAGGAGCTGGAAGGCCAAGCATTAGGGGAGGTGGCTGATCTGCAGGATAAGAGTTTCTGCCTGGGTCTGGGAGGCAGAATTCAGTTACCTTTGGCTACCAGATACTCCTGTATGACTCATTTTGCTTTTTTGTCCTATTTGTGCCTTGTGGGCTTTCTGGCCCAGAGTGGTCTTAGAATTAGACAGACTTTCTAAAAATAAATAAAATCAATTTATGACAAAGGATAGTTCTGTGTTTTATATTAGATGCATTATATGAATGATGGCTCCATATACCAATCTCTATTTCAAAGTTTCATGCAAATAAGGAACTGAGAACTAATTATCTATTTCAACATCACATCCAATTTAGCAGGACTTTACCATGAGCTTTCCAAGAGCTCTGCAACCCTGAGTATAGCTGTCTGAGCTATACTCAGGGCTGAGCTAATAACTTCTTAATTAACTGCACTGATAGTTATGAGTGGTTAATGAATACCTTCTGTAAAATCTGCTTTGCTCAGCTTTATTTATGATCAATCTATGGGAATTTCTTTGCTATCCAAAGATGATTATCTTTAGTTAGGTGATTATCTGAAAAGTGAGATTATAAAAACCCAGTCTAGCACAATACCAATGAAGAAGAAAAATAACAGCTCTCAAAAGAGAGCATGGCTGCATAAAGAACTGATAAATTGAAAGACAAAAAGGACAAGTATAAAAAGTGGAAAGAGGGGCACAAAACTAAGGCAGAATATCAACAAACAGCCGGAGCCTGCTAAGGCTCAAAATGAACTAAGGCTTGCAACAAAAATCAAAAATAACAAAAAAAGCTTCTTTCAACATGTAAAAAACAAGAAAAAAGTTAAGGAAATGATTGGTCCATTAGTGGGGAAAAGTAGCAAGAAGGTGACAAGCAATAGGGAGAAAGCAGAACTACTCAACTTGTTTTTTGCATCCGTATTTACACAAGGGGAAAAAACAGCCCAACCTATCAAAAACAGTACCGTAAAAAACAGATTAGAAACACAAGTTAAGATAGGCAAGAAAATGGTAAGTGAGCACCTGTCCACCCTAGATGAGTTCAAATCGCCAGGACCAGATGGTTTACACTCCAAGGTTCTGAAGGAACTGGCAGATGTGATCTTAGAACCACTGAACTATATTTTTCAAAGATCCTGGAGCACTGGGGAACTACCAGAGGACTGGAAAAGAGGTGATGTAGTTCCCATCTTCAAAAAAGGGAAAAACAATGGATCCAGGAAACTACAGACCTATCAGCCTGACCTCAATACCTGGGAAGATTCTGGAAAAGATAATCAAACAACGAACCAGCAAACACCTAGAGGCAAACAAAGTCATTACAAAAGCCAACATGGGTTTGTCAAAAATAGATCATGCCAGACAAATCTTATTGCATTCTTCGACAAAGTGACAAAATTAGTGGACCAGAGGAATGCTGTGGATATACTTTACTTGGACTTCAGTAAGACATTTGATAAAGTAGACCACAACCTACTTGTCAACGCTGTAACATTGGATGTTCCTGCTTTGACAACTGATAGAAATTGCAGCCATTTTTACTTTGCTTTTAACATGCTTTTTCTTCTGTTTAGAAATTAGATGTTGAAGGGGGGGTGAATACTTGAGTTCAGCTAGCCATAATAACAATGCAGCTCCTGGGAACTCAAGGACACAAACCAATAACGTTTTGGTGGGCTGAGGAGCTGGGGAGAGAGCCCGTGCTCCTGGCTAATTGGAGAATGTGATTTATGACTGCTTTGTGGGGGTGGGACTTACAATTTGTTACTTTGTATCTGGGGGAAGGGAATCTAGTTTTGGGTTCAACTATGTAGTACCGATACTTTGTTTCCTGAATAAAATGTTCTGTAAGGAAGAATTCTTGCCTTGAAGTTCTTTAATGGGTTTCATCTATCGGAACCATGACACTACTACTTGATAAGATAGAAAAATGTGGATTAGACAGTATCATCACCAGATGGATTCATAGCTGACTCAATGGAACTGAATCTACATGGAGGGAAGTGTGCAGTGGAGTGCCTCAGGGCTCTGTTCTGGACCCAGTGCTCTTCAACATCTTCATCAATGATTTGGATGAGGGGATAGATGGGGAACTCATCAAATTTGCAGACGACACCAAGCTGGCAGGAATAGCCAATACTCCAGAAAATAGGCTTAAGTTACAGAAGGAACTTGACAGACTTGAACATTGGGCGCTATCTAACAAACTGAAATTCAGTGGTGAAAAAGTAAGGTTCTACATTTAGGCAAGAAAAACCAAATGCACAGATATACTATAGGTGGTACCTTGCTCAATAGTAGTAACTGTGATAGGGATCTTGGAGTCCTAGTAGACAATCACTTAAATATAAGCCAGCAATGTGGTGCAGCTGCCAAAAAAGCCAACACAGTGCTAGCCTGCATTAACAGAGGGATAGAATCAAGATCACGTGAAGTGTTAATACCTCTTTACAATGCCTTGGTAAGGCCACACTTGGAATACTGCATCCATTTTTGGTCACCACAATGTAAAAAAGATGTTGAGACTCTAGAAAGAGTACAGAAAAAAGCAACAAAGATGATTAGGGGACAGGAGGCTAAAACATATAAGGAACAGTTGCTGGAATTGGGTATGTCTATTTTAATGATGAGAAGGACTAGTGGTGACCTGATAGCAGTGTTCCAATAGCTCAGGGGCTGCCACAAAGAAGAGGGAGTCAAGCTATTCTCCAAAATGCCTGAAGACAGGACAAGAAGCAATGGATGGAAACTAACCAAAGAGAGAAGCAACCTAGAACTAAGGAGAAATTTCCTGACAGTTGGAACAATTAATCAGTGGAACAACATCCAGAAGCTGTGAATGCTCCAATACTGGAAATTTTTTAAGAAGAGACTGGACAGCCATTTGTCTGAAATGGTATAGGATTTCCTGCCTGAGCAGGGGGTTGGACTAGATTTGATTTGATTTTTGATTTTATTAAATTTATACCCCGCCCTTCTCCCGGAGGACTCAGGGCGGCTTACAGCCAGTCTAAAACAATGGTACAATACAATACAAAATTTAAAAAGATTAAAAATAACTATTTAAATTTGGCCGCTTCTACTAAAAATTTAATTTAAAACCCCTTTAAAATACCCCTAGGCCAGTCCTGCCTGCTGAAATAANGGAAGGCCACAGGCAGCCAGTGCAGCTCGCGCAGCAGCGGCGTTACATGGGAGCGACGAGTCGCTCCCATCACCGCCCGCGCGGCCGCATTCTGGACCAACTGGAGCCTCCGAGTGCTCCTCAAGGGGAGCCCCATGTAGAGAGCATTACAGTAGTCCAGGCGGGAGGTGACAAGAGCATGAGTGACTGTGCGCAAGGTCCCTTCCAACTTCATCATCATCATCATCATCATCATCATCATCATCATCATCATCATCATCATCATTATTATTATTATTATTATTATTATTATTATTATTATTATTATTATTATTATTATTATTATTATATCTTCAGGAGTCTGAACAGGTTAAAACATCTATTTTGATCTAAAACATCTCTGAAATATTAAGGAGTTTCAGAAAGACCACTAGCATTCAATTCCAATTGTAAAGATGTACTAGGATGTTAAGAGAATATTCTGATCGTACTCTATCTGTGAAACGTATAAATGTGAATCTTCTAACCTTTTTGTTCCTTTTTCTTTTCAAACTTAGGTGTTCCCAGGCTCAACTGAATAAGCCGAACAAAGCACTGCAGGTGGTAAAATAGTGATTATGAATATCAAACCATTTATTACATTAACTAAAAAAGAAGCAAAATGTAACTGAATATTGTAATCTCAAACCCAGTTAGAAAGCACTGTAGATAAGCAAATAAAACAAGGAAGACACTATTTTGCATGATTTATTAAATCATGATACTATCAAATAATATACATATACCACACATAACAGCAAAAGTTATACTGAGGTTTGTTTTGCAAAATAGAATTACAAAGTGTTAATTAGAGGAAAAGCAAACAGTGACTTACTAAAAGTGTTATTTAAAGTGAAAACTTCATTTGCAAGCATGCAGACAAGCAAACAAAAAAAGAATAAGATTATAAATCTCAAGTAACAAAAGTTGACTAGCTTGTTCACATCAACAGAATACAAAGTGCTAAAATTATCTACGGTAAGTATATACCAAAAGGACAATTGTATTTTATCAGTTTTCAAATCAATTTAATAATTAAGAAGTCTGAGAGCCAATTTGGTTTAGTGGTTAAAAGCACTGGGCTAGAAACTGGGAGAACACGGGTTCTAATCTTGCATTAGGCACACAGCCAGCTGGGTGACCTTGGCCCAGTCAGTTTCTCTCCTTCCTAGGAAGGAGGCAACACCCTTCCGAAATCTTGCCACGCAGGAACTTGTCCAGGCAGTTGCCAGGAGCCAATAATGACTCAAGGGCACGTAAAAGGCAGTTTAAAACCTGAGTGTTTGGAATTATTTTATTTAGCATTTAGAGCTAGCTGATTCTGTTTTGTAAATGTAAATTGTATTTGTGAATTTGCCATGTACTTTTAGGAACAAAGTATAACTGAAATGAATTGAACTGATTTTCTGTATGTCTGCAAACAAAAGCCTAAAATTGTTAAGAATACAAGAAGCAGTGTAAAGACTTACAAATTTCAGAAATGTAATTATATCTGAAGTGTAAATTGTAGAGATGTTTGGCTGAACCTAATGATACATTGCATATCACTTAATATTACCATCCCACTGCCCCCAAACAGTATCCCATAATGATCAGCTCCAAGGGGGGAAAAACTCCTTAATTTAGTCTAATGCACTCATATAGCAACCGCATTAGAAAGTTGCCTGCAGAGCAAATATTTCCAGATGTCTGAAGTAAGAGATCTTTCAAATACTTGCAGCATATTTCTTGTAAAGAAGATGAATTTAGATTTACTGCTTGCCTATGAAATACATTGACTAAAGAAACAAGCTGATGAGCATTCAAAGCACTGAGGATTTTAAAAAGCAGCTACATGCTAAAAGGATTTTTAAACACAACCTTGATGATAGTATCCAGATAAATTTATACATTTTCCATGCAGACTGAGGAGCTGAAGCTGAAGAAGTTATGCTATAGTAAAAAATTAGATAAGGAAATTGAAGCTAAATCTCTTCAAGATGGTGACTCTGTGGATTGGTTCAAAAATTAATAAACTGCCTTGCCATAAGTTGCATTTCCCTTACAATGGCTTATTAGAGAAATACTTGATTCAAATTAATAGAATCTTGGTATTGAACCTGATACCTTGACAGATTTTGAAAACACATTTGAAATGTAGTAGGTTTTCTGATGTTTTGAGCTTTGCAGTATCTCAAAAACACTTGTAACATTCCTTCTATTTGGACAAATTTGGGAAGGGGGCCTTGATTATGTTATGGACTCTAGTGTTAATGGGTAGCATGCCAATAGCTTTTATTTATTTGGGCAAGTTCTGCTGTGATGTTTATGCCATGCTCTTCTAGAAGGTGTTTAGGCAGGTTCACTTGATGGGCAAGAGAAAGAAAGACATTTATTTACTTATCCTTTTTGATCTGGTGCTCTCTTTTACCTTTCCCCAAATCCATGGCCTTTGATTTTTATCATTTCTTAATTGTGCCCTAATGTCCTCAGCTTTCATTCATGTTAATCCCTCATTTTTTTTCCAGAAAATAAACATAAATTCCTCTATTTTATTACCTGTTTGCTTTGTCTTGCATCAAGTAAGTCTTCACTATGTGAAAGTCCTGATAATGTTTGCTGTTAGATTATCGTATGCAATGTAGACCAGTGGTTCTCAACCTTTTCTTCACCACAGACATCCTTTAAATACATTTTGTGAACTTGGCCACGGACCACCAAGACTTAACTCAAGATTTAAATCATAACATTTATTCAAGCCTTTGCAGACCCTCTGTGATGATATTGCAACCCCGAGGGGTCCACAAATCACAGGTTGAGAACCACGATGTAGATTTCTTTATACCATAGTGTAATGTATACACAATAGTAATAACACACCTCTTGGATTTTCAAAAAATGGTGCACAAATAACATAAAATGTATCATAATGAGAAACAGCTAACTTCTTTAATGAGTTATACTAAATGTGCCAGTTGAAAAAACCTAGTGGCCAGCATGGACATGGAAAGACCTTAACAGACACTGGTCTCTGCACAGAGAAAATGCTATTATGTGGCAATCTTGTTTGTGTGGAAGCCACTGTTTGTACAGTCATATGTGTAAAGGCATTATTTATTAGTTGTAGATATCATGGGACTGGATGGTTCCCAAAGGCTGATGTCATTTGAGACATCTCTGTAGGTTTAAGAATTATTGGGCACATATTTATATATTAAATGTGAATGTTTGAGTGGGATTCATATAACTGATTGTGATGTAATTGTTCGATACTTAAGAATGTTTTCAAAGGTGGAAGAATTCAACATACAAAGCAGGTTTTATAAAAACAAACCCTGTGATAGATGGTTAGACAGATAAGACTTTATTACAGTCATAGACCAAAATAAAAACTAAACAAAACACCACAGTAAGAGTCTTGAAGAGCCTTAAGAATTAAGACTCATAGTTGAGTGGAGTATATATACCATATAACAAAACACAATAACATAAGGAAACAGAATTGTTTCATGAATAATGTAAGTAAAATAAATCAGAATGCATGGGAACTTAAAGAAGAGAGGGGAAAGTAACTGTTTCTTATACAGGTAGTGTAACAAAACATAGTGTAGTTTCAATTGCATCACAAGGTGTAGAAAGAAAGGAAGATGAGTTCTATAGAAATTTTCAGGAAATGTTATGGACTGAAATATATATTTTTTAAATCCAAAACAACAAAATAGCATTTGGAGGTGTCTCATGTGGACACCTCTCTAATTCACTGGGTTATATAAAGGAGTGTGTGCCTTGATTAAAACAGGAGGCTTGAATGGCTGAGATTGATGACTGTGTATCCTTTGGTATATATAATTCAGATGGGATTTCAGGTGCCACATGAATGGAAAACTAAGCATTTAAAGATTTTGATTTGTTTGATGGTGTGCTCAAACTTATTTACTAGTTCTGTGACTTTGGATGTTTGGGGAAAAAACTAGGATTTTAGACTTGAAATAGATTATAAATAGGTTCTTGTTGTGGCAATGAGATAACAGAGCACCCAAGCCTTTTTTAAAGTTGACAGAAATCAGAGACAAAAATATTTCATTGTCAGCATCTAATAATAAAATAATGTTCCATTGGACCAGTTTAGGAGGATGGACACAATGCAAACAATCATGTTCAGTATCTGTAATAAAGCTGCCATAAAGTATCAGCTGTACTTTATGAAAATGAAGCTTGCAATAAATAGGAAGTTAGTGTATGTTTTTGCAATAAAATTGAATTTAGAAACTGTAGGATTGATTTTTCTGATATAAATAATATTTCGTTGTCCATGGGGTTGCGATGGGTCGGACATGACTTCGCAATTAACAACAACAAAATATATTTCACCATCTTGCTATTCTTTTGGCAATAATTAAATAAATCCATTTTATGCATTTATTATGAAGAAAGGTTGTGGCCAGATAGGCCCTTACCTTAATAGTTGTATAGAGAGAAATTTCAGAAGGTATATCATTCATTAAAAATAGGGTTCCTACCCACTTTGGCAATTTCACGCCCTAAGCTCAAATATAACCTTTTATGAAAAATTCAATGCTGTCCCACAGAGAAATTGAGGGAAGAAAGCTACTAAGCTCAATACATCTGATCATTATTTTCTTAGTGGCATGCTTCGTGGCAATATCTGCAGATAAATTTCAAAAGCTATATAATAACAATTCCTGGAATATATGAATCCATTGGATTAAAAGTGGTGCTCCTTTATTCAGTCATTGTATTGTAAAGAGCTCCACATGCAGCTAAGGGAATCTGTAGAATCTTATGAGCAGCCACTGTAAGGAGAGTCTCCCTAATTTCTCTCAGCTACATGTATCATCTTGGTGCTATAAAAGCTGCAGTGCCTCTGGTTAGGGAGGAATATTAAGGAAAATCTTTTTGGTTTTCTTTCTTTCTTTTTTTGTTTCGGTAGATGCCATCTGCTAGATAAGATATAAAAGAGATGATAATTACCTCAGTTAATTAAAGACCTGAGGCCATATTTTCTACATGAAGGTAGTTAATCCAAATGCCCTGGCAAAATTCCAGCCCAAGTTATTACATACTATTGGCCTATGTTCCCTTTCAAGAACAATATGGAATGTGTCTTCTCTTTTCTCTTTAGGCCATAATGAAGAAGATGCATTAAAGCTCAGAAAGTTGGTAAAGGCAATAAAGTTATTATCAAAGTTTGCATGACCTACTGCCAAGTGGAAAGAGGGGGAGGGAATCTTTGGTGGTAGATCTCAAATATTTCTAAATGCCTGGCAAAAGACCAAACCACATGACTGCACTAGCTAACTAGCTACAACTGCTGATGTTTATTTGGTATTAGAGTCTGTCTGTAATTGCTTTGGAAAGGTAACTCCAACACTTTGCTTGAGATGGTACTTAACTGTGGAAAGAAGAAAAGATGGAAACAAAGATAGAAAAACAAGTCATATTTTCCAAAATATTTCTGAAAAAAGAAGGCAGCTCCAACTTTGAATTAGTATGCTAAAAGATATCAACAGACAGAAAATAACTGATTCATAGAAGATCAAAGGAGTATATTGAAATTTTGAACTACAGAAATATCAACATATTGTGAATAGGGAAGATGTTCCCTATTTACAAGAACCTCTAGTACTATAAAATGTTATTAGATCAATATTCCAGCCATTACTAAATCAGAAGGGCACAGGAACTAATGGAATACATACAAAAAATAATTGGTAAAGGTTTTAACCAAATTATATTAGCAAATGGCCTTGTGCTCAAAAATAGGAAGAAGTCAGTTTATACATCAATACCAAAGAAAGGAGACTTAACAGAGCACGTACACTATCATACAATATCCTTAATTTCACATGCTAGTACAATAATGCTTAATGCTTAACAGAGGTTACATGGAAAGGGAAATATCAAGCTGGTTTTAGACAAGGCTAAAGAACAAGAGAAATTGCTGTTGATCCACCTGAATGATTGAGAAATCCAAAGAATACTAAAGAAATCAATGTCCTTCATTGATTATAGAAAGGCTTTGATTGTCAAGCTGTGGAATATGGATTGTCATCAATATATAGGCCAGGAAACACTAATTTGGATGGAACATACTGAAACAGATTGGCTCCCAGTCAACAAAGAATGAGACAAGATTGTATGCACTAATTTACGGTATTCAATCAATATGCTGAATATAAATCAAGGGAAGTTAGAAGCAACCAGCCTTTAGATAATGAAGATATTGAAGTGGTGGCTAGTTTCTGCATTTTAGGATTGGCTAAAAGTAAAGCAATATGTCACAAACTAGCACTTGGTAAAGTAGCCATGCAGGCCTTGGAAAAGGTTTTCAGAAGCCATGATGTATTTATACTTACAAAAATCAAAATTGTGCAGGCAATAGTTTTACCTGCTACACTCTATGAAAATGAAAGATGGAGTTGGAAGATGCAGAATATAAAAAGTATTGTATCATAGTAGAAATCAATCCAGCGTTCTTTCCAGACAAAAGTGACCAGGCTTAGCTTATTGAATTTTTGATGAGCTATGTAAAGCTCCCTTGAAAACTCTATGATGTTAGAAAAAAAATGGAAGGAAAGGGAAGAAGATGACGACTAACAGCAAGGTGATGACTTAGTTTCAGCAACAATAGGAATATGACTGGGAAACTTTAAGGGGGCTCTAGGAGAAGATCTATATTGGTACTAAAAGTCAACCCTGATTTGACTGAACATAAACAATCACTCAATCAAAGTAATGGAATTGATTACCAGAAACCTTTCATAGACTAACCTTATTGAATTAGAGGCATTTTTTTCAGTGAGTGAAGATTGATTTAAGGTACATGCTTTGAAGGATTTAAATGCTATATCAAACACTTGTACACTTGAAATATATCTGACTTCTTTAAAAATTATGATCTACTTTAATTTCATTGATAAGATTGACTTTTATGGGAAAAATTATAACCTGAAATAAGATTTTTCTCCCTTAATTATGCCTATTAAGATCTTGGGCTGCCAAAATCAGATTGTTTTATCATTATGGAGATTAAGGGAGATGTTTCTGTTGTCAATTTACAGCCTCTGGTAATAGTTAACATTTTTTTCTTTCTCTTTTTAACAAAATAAATTAATTATCAGTTTATACTTACTGGTTTCCCTTCAAGATAATTTTACAAGCTCTTGTATTCCTATATAGCACGGGTGTCAAACTCACCGCGTCATGAGATGTGTCGCAACGTATAGTGACTTTTTTCGCATTGCCGGAGCTGCGGTGGGCTTGGCCTCTGTATGATGCAACCGTCCCACGGGCCATCAGTTTGACATCCCTGCTATATAGGTTTGTGTTCCTATATAGTTTTATTCTTGATTTTGCTTCGTAAAACAACTTTTTTGTATTGTAGCATTTACAGTGTGGATCTTATTTCACTAAATTGTGAATGAACTTTCAAAATGTGCATTCTGAGAAAATTTGCAGAAAGAGATTATATATAATTAAAAAGGAAGGGATTTACATGAAAGAAAAAAACTATCTATTACCAGATTTTATGCTTGCAAAGCTCTTTGTCTTGACCACCCCCCAAGCTAGTCAATAGGCCCTTTCCTGTGGCAAGTAAGATTTGCTTCCAAGTGACCACACACAGACAGTTGATAAACTGAAGGACTCGGTTCTTCTTATTTTGCAGGAGATGATGTGCCAAATATGTGTAAGCAGGCATGCTAGTACACAGTTAGTGGATTAGTCCTTTTGGATATGCCTTTGTTTATCATTCTCATCATGCAAATGTACATGTGTACACACATGCTCACAACTGAATTCAAGAGAGATAGGAGAAAAGTTGTCTAGAAGAAAAAAGGGTTGGCTGATTCATAGGATTCAGCCAAGAAAATCATGCTTCTGGATGAGTTCCAGTCTTTTTTTTTCTTTTTCAAAGAAGCAAGGCCAGAATTCATTCTTACCATGAGGCTGCAGCCTTATCTTTACATGAAGAGACAAATAGAAAGCTGTATTGTCTCCTGTGTAATTGTGCCCAGCAGTTTGAAGCAGAGGACATATTTTAAGAGAAAAATATTTCTAAAACATATGGAATCCATGTATATTAAAAAGAATTGAATCATATACTTGCCTTTCCTAGAGTACAAGGATGACTTCATATATAAAGAAAGATGTGCTATCCAAATAGAATTGCTCACTTGCACCTACTCCCTGAATGGAAAGAAGAAAAAATAAATGTTTAATACGTAAATTGGTACCTACTGCAATGAACTTGAGAATATGACCCTAATTTTTACCTAACAGATACTTATTCTCTCTTTAATAAATGGACTGTGCTATATGCCTAAAATCTGTGCATAGTTGGTGTTGAAAACTGTCTTACCTTAATCCATCCTTATCATTTAACCCTGACTATTGTGATCTTGGAGCTTTAGGATGCTATCTTGCTTTAGGGTTTTCTTTCAGTTTTATGATGCTGGCTTCTGACTCCTTTTAAAACCAGGTTTGGATATTAATTTAATTTTTAATACCTATAAAAATCTGGTCTGCATAAACATCAGAGTGCCTGAGAAACTCCTGAGAAGTTGTTCCTTCACAGAATCCACACAAAATCTATGCAGCATCCCATTGTTAATTCCTGGCTATGGAAAGAGTAACTAAATATGGCTTTTCTGTCTAGCAGATATCTTCACTTCCCAGAGCTTCTCTGTAAAGCAAGATGTATTCTGTGATCAGGTTATGGGAAGAAGCCACAAGGGGATAATGCGAACTGTGACCCCAGCACTTGTCCATTCCAAGCAGCAAATAAAGACTTGGCCAAGCCCACCCACCAGTTCCTCAGAGAAAATCCCAAGCTGTCTCTGGAAACCCACTGGGTCCATCAATTGCCTGAAGCAGGCTGACCAAAGGTGCCAGGTTTCCCTACAGGGAGGGATAACACCAGTGAGTCAGAGAGCAACAAAGGAAAGAGTTGATATACTTGGGTCTATTTACATTCCAACATTTGAATTCAAGACATTTCTAATCATTGAATTTTACCTTCAATCCCCAGAACCATTATTTCATCATACGTCAACTGTCCTCAGCAATTGCTCTTCTGGCAATACTGAATACTGCCTGTGTGCTGACTAATGCTCCTACCAATGGACCCCTCAAAATGGCATCCAACTAGCCTCCCCCCCCCCCAGGCTTTGTCTTTTTTTCATTCACTCAGAGGGGGAAAACCTTGATTACTCAAGGTAAAAAGAATAGTAAAAAGAGAGGTGAGGCAACAAAGTACCTTAATTTCAGCAGGGAGAAGTAAGAGCAGAGGAGCCAAACAGTGGGGGATGAAGCAAAAGTTCTCATGAAGAGGAAGAGCCCATCTCACAACTTCAGTATTAATGCTGCAAAATATATTTTCAGTCTTCCATCTGAGTTTCAGCTGAACCAGAAATCAATGTGCTCAGCTAAGAAAAAAAACTTCTTCAGCATTTTAAGAACAAGTGTAGAGAGGTCCTTGATTACAAACTCATTTAACTACATTTTGTGATAATGTATATCCCTACTGCAGCATAGAAATGAAAATAATATTACAGAATATATATAACAAAATTGGGACTATCAACACACAACAGGGTCCCAGCAACATAGAAACAAGCACTGCCCATATAGAGTACTTAAATTCCTTAATCAGAAATAGTTTTCTGCACATTCTGAGCTTAACTTTCTCTGGGCAAAATCTATGACTTGTCTCTCTCCTAAAAGGTCAATATTGTTATATATATAATTTTTAAATAGTTTTTGAGTTGGGTAGGCTATACAATATGTAAATAAATACATTTCTTAATGAATTTGCAAAAGTGAGGTTGATATTGAACCAAAGTGCGGGCCTAACCAGATTAGTAGTTTCATGGCTCTCTAAGATCAGTCAGAGGACATTTCCTGACTTCCATGCTATCTGTGATACTTTTAATTGGAGTACCAAGGTTTGAATCTGGGGTCTTCTGCATATAAAGCTTCCCATTGCTAGTGAACAAATGGTATTCCTAACAGGCAAATTGGCATGTAGCAAAAATCACTAAAACTAGAAGGACAGATCATATTTAAGGGGTTTGGTGCCATAACTTGGCTTTCCAGTCTTCTAACTAATAGCAAAATGCTGAAATTATTGGGGGAGAGTTAACCTTTGAGTTTTGAGGATAGAAATTGAATTGGGAGGCCTCTGTGAGGCAAACCACTTTCATTTCTACCTTTAATCTATATGGAGCAACCCCAAATCTATCATCAACATCAACACAGCCCAATTTCAATGTCATGAATTCAAGATATTTTTTCTTTTGCTAGAAGATAGCTTTTTTTATGGGAATGGAAGTGATTTGTCCCATTCTTTCATATATAACCTTAATGTTATGGCACAGTTTTTAAAATGTGCCACCAGAAATCAACTAATTTAACTCTAGATTTTGGTGGCACAAACATTACTTGCTCAGGGGACCAAATGGCACATTGGGAGGCTGTCTGGACCCATGGTAGGACCGAAAAATAGGATAATTAAAAAACAGTTACATTTAAAGAAAAGTCAACCCTATATCTAACGTTTCAAGATAATCCAAAATTGGGACGTTAAAATGTGTCAATCCCAAAGACACAGGATGACTTGTACAAGAATCTGAAATTAACGAGTCTTGCACAGGAGCCTTAATGACATTCTAAAAGATTCCTCTATATTATAAAATGGTCTGATCCATATAATGCTATTGTGTGGATATGGTCACAATACCACTTCCCTTTGACTAGCTCTTCTGCCATACTACTAATATAGAAATTCTATAAAGAGGTCAAGAAATCTACTTTTGAAAGCTGTCAAATTCTATTAAAGAACACATCTGTTATTTTTAAGAGTTATTTCCCTGGTCACTTTTATTTGTTGTTTCTTCTGCCATGTAATTAATATTTTTACGAATTGGACGAAGCAAATTTAACCTCCACCAATAGGTGCTACCACATGTATAGCATTTCAATTTGCAGCATCTCTAGTTAGCATACCCAATAATGAAATGAGATGGATGTTGTAATCCAATGACATAAAGGCTATCAAAATGATAAACCAGAATATGTAGGCATTTCAAATACTTATGTGAACTAAATGTTAGCATGGAGTATGCCTATGTGAGGGTCTATGAGACCAAATTCAAAGGAACAACTTGATGGTAGCAGCTAAATAAGGTAACTTTAATCAAACTCATCAAATTTGTGAGTTGGTGAAAACCGATTCTGATCCTAGAAATCATATATTCTTCTGTTATGCATTTACCCCGACCAGTACTCTGGAAAGTGGCATCAGAAGGTTCAGTCTCGAACTAAGAAACACCTAGTTGTGGGTAAAGTGTTTTGCAAACTGATTGTTTTACTAGAAGCACACAACTGTCTATTAGGGCTAGTCCAAGTGATGTGTGGTTAAAGGCAAGACTGACTGCATCTCCAGGGTGACAGATGTGGTATGTTAAAAGTACATGTATTACCAACTAAATGATCAAGCTGTACAATTCTGAGAGCTGAAGTCCCTGCCAAATGATTGTGCTGCACAATTCTAAAAATTGAAGTAAATACATGCAGGGAAGGTGATTCAGATGGGTCAATGTAGATTACCTATATCAAAAAAGTTACATGTAAAAAAAATATTTTTAGGACATCAAGCATAAAATGTGTCATGGGTCATCAATGGGTCATCTCATGATCCATTCAGTTGAAAATGATACTACTAAAAAAAGGAGTTTGTATACAAAACTTCCTTACTGGCAGAAGTCTCTGATCTAAGAGAAAGGGGAGTTTGTTTGTGGAAATCCATAACAAATAAACCTTAGTAATGAAAGCAATAAAAAAGTTCACATCTATACAATGCTGTACTGCTTTGATTTAATATATTTTTTGGAGTTTTGAATTCACTAGGTCTGCCCAATGTTTAAAAATACCTTGTGGGAAACTTTAAGCTGTTTTATAGCATAATCCTATAGAAAGTAATAGATGTTTTCCATTCCCCGTACCCATCCAATGTTTTATGCCAAATCAAAGGTTTATTATGTTTACAAGGCCATCAAACATTATTTGTGTGTACATTGTAATATCCAAGCAAGGTGTATACCATTTCAAAATTAAGACAAAAGTATTGACATGACAGTGGCAGAAAAACAAATATATATATTTTAATTGCTCCACATCTATCTTGCTTTCCAACAAAATAGTTCATTAGATGTGTCTATGATAGACTATATTTTAAAAAGAAAAAATATAGAGGAACAATTCAAATTAAGAAATTTCCAGAATCAAGAATTTCCTGGATCATAATCACAGTTTTTCATCATTCTTTCTTCTTTAAAAATACTTTATCCATTCTTCAAGGCACTGTGATGTTGCAAGTCTTAATTCTAAACATGCATTTCAGAAATAAGCTCTAGTACATATTTTATGGTAAGCAAGTTTGGAATTGAGGCTAAAATCTACAAATAAAATCTAAATATTTAACTTTTAACCGAAATGCAACTAAGTAAGGATTTTCAAAATACAAAGCAAGGCTTGTAGAAAGGCAAATTAACAAGATTTAGAACTGAAAATAATACAATAAATTGTACTATTATTAATATTTACGTTTGCAAAAGATCCTGAACAGTGTTTATTAACAAAATTACATTTCTTGTGCTATACATTTCATGCAACACAGGAAAAATCATTTGATAAACCTTTAAAATCAATCAATTTAGCATCACATTATAGTTACAAATTTAAGTGGTGAAACATGAAAGGCACTGTATAACAATTTTAAGACTACGGCTGAGAAATTTTAAGGAGGTTGTTAAATTTTTTGAAACTGGGAACGTTACACATCCTTCATGTGATGGACTTGAATCCATTCATGCAAGTCTGCAACATCTTTGATCTCAAACATAGCAGCATTCAATATTATTGTGGGTAAGAGTATTAAACATGTATTTAATCAGTCTACTTTAAGTATAAAAAGAAATGCATTAATCCTTCTTTTTTCAGCTTCTCTAGAGCCAAAGCTAGCACTTGAATAGAATTCATCAGTTCTGGCTATGTTTCCAACCAATATAGATCCATGGACATTGTAGGTGTTTAAGCTGTTCTTTCTTTTATCATGATCTCAACACTATATTCATGGCAAGCAGTGTCTTAATCTTCAATATAACTGAAATTCATGAAACTGTCTTTTTCAAGCTTGTGTGCATGTGTGAGAGAGAAAGAAAGTGAATTAACTGCTGGGATTAAGTCGTTATTTAAAATTACTCAGATATTATAATTCCAAAATGAAATTCATCATTGAATTTCTAAAACTTTCTGTTTTTAAAAATAATAATAATAATAGTAAAGTTGGAAGGGACCTTGAAGGTCATCTAGTCCAACCCCCTGCTCAGGCAGGAAACCCTATACCATTTCGGACAAATGGCTGTCCAGTCTCTTCTTAAAACTTCCAGTGTTAGAGCATTCACTGCTTCTGGAGGCAGGTTGTTCCACTGGTTAATTGTTCTCACTGTCAGGAAGTTTCTCCTTAGTTCTAGATTGCTTCTCTCCTTGATTAGTTTCCACCTGTTGCTTCTTGTCCTGCTTCCAGGCGCTTTGGAAAATAGCTTGACTCCCTCTTCTTTATGGCAGCCCCTGAGATATTGGAACAGTGCTATCATGTCCCCCCTCGTCCTTCTCTTCATTAAACTAGACATACCCAATTCCAGCAGCTGTTCCTTATATGCTTTAGCCTCCAGTCCCCTAATCATCTTTGTTGCTCTTCTCTGTACTCTTTCTAGAGTCTCAACATCTTTTTTACATCATGGTGACCAAAACTGGATGCAGTATTCCAAGTGTGGCCTTACCAAGGCATTGTAAAGAGGTATTAACACTTCACGTGATCTTGATTCTATCCCTCTGTTAATGCAGCCTACATAAATACAATATTTATGTATTTCTTAGATCCTGAACTGCCAATAACCATATTTCATATAAAGACCAAATACCTTAATTAAAAAGCATCTATGAGTGAAATCCTTCCTTTTTTTACTTAAAGCATCTCTCACTAAGAGATCCATGACAGAAACTGCCTGCAAGTTGTCATCAGCTTCTCCAAGCTTCTTATAATGGGTAAAGGGACTACTTTACTTACGTCCAGGAACTTCTGGCTGCCCAGTGAATTGTTTTATCTTTTTCCCTTAAAAAGTAGACCTCCCACCACATCACACTGCTTTGCCCTACTGCGTTTTATGGAGAAATTATATATTATCGTCTTCTACTTGTAAACCTCCATGTTTTTTCCTCAGTTTCTCTTTTTTTTTTGAGCATAGAAATTTTATTAAGGAAAGATGGAACAGTCACACAATATCTTTTGATTAGTACCATTAGAAACATCTATGTGGAAGCACAGTTTCAAAGAAAAGAATTCTGCTTTTCAAAATCACATATCCAAAGCTCCCTTGTGCAAATCTTTGGATCCTGTGCTTTCAAGCTGGCAAATGAGGAATCAGAAAATTGAAAAGTGCTCAGTGCTTACACTGGGTCCTATTTCATTAAGATCCAAAGAAGGCACACAATGAATAATCCTGCATCATAGATACGTTAAACTGAAGACACCATCCCAGTAATTTTTAAGAGGTGAGACCTACAATCTGGTCAAACAAGTTTTACGGCTTTTGAAATAATACAAAAGCCTATTTATCAAGAGTGAAAGTTATGTATCTTTACACCATAAATGGTAATTCTCTTTCAAAACAATTTCAGCTCGCTGGAAAAAAATATTATGTTTAAAACAGACACCACAGAGAATCTCATAAGTAATCAGTATCTAGCTTCTCTTGCATAGCAACTCTTCAGATGTACACTGTCCGAAATGTTAAATCACCAAGAATGGAAAAAAAATACTACTACTATTGCAAACCTACAATATTTCTCTCCTATTATTGAGCTTCCTTTTGCCATTTAATCATTCTTCTTTCCGCCTCTAGATCTTCTTGATAGATCATCTACAACACAGAGCATAACACTACTAGAAGAAAATAAAACAATCAGAGAATTTCATACAAATAAAGGATTTACATAAAAGTTGCATGTTAACCAAAATAAGAATAGGTGAGAGAATCCTAAATGTTTCAAGATAAAGACTAGTGGTTTCTGTCTTCTGTATCTGGTGCTTAAAAAAATCAGTAATATTAAATGAAAATGTGAATGTTTATACTTCTTCACAGCATTTTGTGCATTTTTTTAACAGGAATGTTAATCTGAAATACAAAAGCTTGTAATTTTTGTAAGAGTCTCTTAGCTGTACGAAAACAACAATCTTATTGTACGTTGACATTCAGCTGAGCTTCAATTCTACATTAAGATTCTAATAAAGAGTGCCACCTACATATTTGTTGTCCTTTTGATTCTTTCATCTCAGTCCAGTGGTTCAGCTCCTCTTCACCAGAACTGTTCAAACCTAAAGAAATCCAGCCTATCATTTCCTTTCGCTTCATGCTGCGTTTGTTATACACAGATAATATAAGCGTAACATCAGAAAGCTGAAAGAGTGCCACTTGAAAAATAAAGGTCTCCTTGTAGACTGGATTTGGCTGCCCTCTTCGGATGGATGTCTTGCATTTGGACATCTCTTGACCCATGGAATTCAGCAATGTCAGCTTAACAAATGTATCTACAAAATAGACAATTTGATACATGAGTTGTATTGGAAAAACTATTTCACCTAATATATCAGACTATCTTTAAGATTATGGTGTATACCATGTTGGATTTGAACAATTGACTAAACCTAATAATATGACAGAGAAAAGTATTTCATTGTGACTTTTACTTAATTGTACTTATTCTCTCATAGTAAATTGAACTAGAGGTATACCTCATAATCCTACTATTATCCCTTGCTCATTTGCACCAAGCAGACACATATAGCATTAACACTTAGCAAGCTACAACTGGCACAGCACTGTAAAGCATATCACAGTTTTTAGATCATATAAATAGGTGTATAATGACATGAAAAAAGAAATCACATGTAAAAGAATGGGATTGGAGTGCAGTGATAATATCACATGATGTTCATGATGAAATGTTTGCTTAAAAATCTCTCTGCATGGATGTGGTTTCTCGTCAAGATTTTTATTGGACTTCGTACAATTAAAGTGCCAAAATATAAAATTACCCACATAAAAGTTTATATTTACTCATATGAATAAAGCCATGCATGATTTTTGCATGCAGATATGTGGCGCAATAAGTAATTAGTACATAATTCTTTTGTACTAATTTTAATGAATAGCATGTCATACCATACTATTCAAGTATAAAATCTTTGCAATTTTTTTGTATAGGAAGCAGTATAAAATAAATTTAATAAATATGATAGTTAAAATATTCAGAGTACAATAAAAAAATCCTAGATGCACAGAGGATACATTCCATACCCACAGAGGAAAAGGAAGCAAACCCCCCCTCTCTCTGAAGCTCCATGTGTGCACTGGAGCTACTAGACCGTGAATATGAATTCAGTGAAATAGCATTGATATTCAAAACTTTAATTGTTACTGTTGTGTGGAAACACTTTGCCTGGGAAAATGCAGTCATAATTATTGAATTGAGTATGTACATCAATTTGTTTGTATTTAAAAACAGAAAGATTTTCTGTCTTTTATTTATTTTGGTAAATGCATGAATTTGAATTTTTTAAGAAAGAAATTTGGATTGTTTAGAAAAAGAAATGCAATAATGAAATTAAATGTCCAGACATTTATTCACATGTTTATTTTATAAATCTTTGAAATACCACCATCCATAGTCAGAGATCAGCTCTGTCTCCATTATAATAGTGAAATAATTATTGTACATCATCAGAAACCAACATGGTAGAAAGTGGTGGAGAGCTTTGAAGCTGGCAGATTTCTTTTGCATGAAAAAGACAACATCTAATTAGCCTCCACAGGAACTCACCTCGTATTATATAAACCTGTCCACCTATCAAGTGTTTTAGACAACAGAACAGTCCATCTGACAACGGGGGTGGGGTGGAAAGCAGTAAAAGAAATAATGACCAGATGTCAATAGTTGGGTGACACAGGATAAAAGGTTAAAGTTTAAGAGGAAACACTATTCACCAGAGTGAAAGAAAATAGCATCTTAGCAAATCAGTTTTAGAGAAAAGGATCAAGCAAAAGGATGGGCAGGTAGATTAATGAATGAATTTTGTTATGTTCACTGTGTAATCTTTAACAAAAAAAATTACACGGTTTCAAATAATGTAGTATCTTAATAGTAATTTCTGTTGGGTTTAAAACACAAGCGCATAGAGATTCATGCAAAAGATCAGGCTACACACTAGAAATCAAACATATTCTTTAGCAGACCTTCCTCTTTTTCATGCAAACTCCAGCTTTCTAAGTAAGGATTAATTAAATGAACTCAGACTAGGGAAGATCAATAGAATTACAAAATTACAATAAAATAAATGATTGTTGAAAGGCATTCTGTGTGTACTGTAAACAAAATAATGAAATCTGATAAAATTAACTTAGCTGGCTACTTTATTCATTTAATGCTACTTTGCTGCATCTTCCATCTGAGAAAATGATTTAGGCTAAAATGCAAGTTTATTAGATCAAAGTTTAAAAAAATAATTCAAAGCTACATGGTTTCTTCAGTGCACATAGAGAGCTTCCCATAAGTTCAAATTTCCCATTCAAATTGTAACATTGGGATAGCACTAAATAAACAATAATTAATAAACAGACTGTGCCCTATGTGCACAAGATTCCCTAACCTATAGTGTGAGTCCACATGGAATGGAAAATAAACAAAACAAGCATTTTTTTAGTACTATCAAGAATATCAAAATAGGTTTTAATTGGTTTTGCAACAAAGATCATTTTCTGCTTTCATCTAAAAATGGTGTGGACATTCCTCACCACTCTCTCTTCTCTGCCATGTCATCTTTTGCTGGTTTTGGCATTAAACTAGTATTTTAAGCAGCCAACAGGAAATTTTACTACAGTCACAGTCTGATATACTTTAAGAATCCTTTTGTCAGTTGTGCTGTCAGATAACTTCTAGGAGTTCTATCAATTCAGGATCTATTGGCCGTTTAAGATGGGTACATGTACACTTTTGTGGGTCCTAGGCACTGTACTCCAGGGCCATACAGCTTTGAGCAACAATAAGTTCTGCATTGTTGATGTTTTTAATGCCACTATATTTTCCCTCTGTACATGCTCTACGTATCTCTCTGACTCAAGGAATTTGGACTGGCCTGAATACTAGTTGACCAGGCATGCCTGTATGGTGAAGCAGAAAAGAGAGAGATAATTTATTTCAGACACTTCTGATACAATTCTTCTCTCACTAAGCCTGTCTACTGTTGTTTAGACTGCTTCTAAACACAGATTTTCAGCATCTCCAGAAATTCTGTGAGTTGAAGTCCACAAGTCATAAAAGGGCCAAGTTTGAAGACCCCTGTGTTATACTTTTGTATGTCTTCTAGACACCTATCTGCAATCTAGCATGTAAGAGACATTCAGAAATTCTAAGGAACTTTTCATTAGAAATAAGGAGTGTAAGAAACAGGAAGCATCTTCTGCAAATTCTGTACTTGGCAGACTCAACAAGATTTTTAAAAATGTAGTAATAACTATGGAGGAGAGATTTTCATTAGGACCATAATGCTTCCATTAATAACCTGAATAGAAATTGATCCCTACTCTGCAATAATTTCTAAGTGGGGGAGAGGTGAACCATGAGTGCAAATGAGGACTTCCTTATGCTAAGTAATTTTAGCATGATAAATTTTGGGTTTTGATCATGGCTGGGAAATGAGATATTTGGACTTCCTTCTTTATTAATTCTGGCTGAGATGAAAAATGGGCTTCTCCACACTAACATTAAATGTAATGATGTTGCTAACCATATAATTTGAACAACATCTAGAGTGATCAAAAAAGCAGAAGTGATTAACAAATAACTAAAACGTTATTACATCTGAGCAATATAAGCATAACATCAGAAAGCTAAAAGAGTGCCACTTTTATACAGGATTTAGCTGCTCTTTATAACAACTTGTTTGAACATTATAGGAACCTTAAAATACAACCATATGTTTCTTTCAATAAATAGCAGCTTGTCATGTTC
Source organism: Protobothrops mucrosquamatus (assembly GCF_001527695.2). Lineage (NCBI taxonomy): Eukaryota > Metazoa > Chordata > Lepidosauria > Squamata > Viperidae > Protobothrops > Protobothrops mucrosquamatus. The sequence goes on along the minus strand of NW_015386629.1, from coordinate 641,779 downwards.
ATATCATTTCATGTATATTTATTAGTATAATTTTCTTGGTCCTTTACTATAGATTAAAAATAAATTATTTAATTATTTGTTGTCAAACGGAATAAGCAATAGTTAACAGATATCAACATTATACGGGCATCATGTCAAGTGCTCCCTTTGGTCTCATTGCGTTTCTGAGAAGGGACCTGGTCATCTGAAAAATGCCTATCTGCAGGCATGATAAAAACTGTGATGTATCTTTTCTGTGGCTGCCTTCTGTGACTGAACAGCCTTCCCTCTGAGATTCAGACGGCCCCTACCCTATTATTCTTCCAGAGGGCTATGAAGACCTGGCTCTTCAGCCAGGCTTTTGACTAGGGGGTAGATGGAACCCCGGGAAATCAAAGGACATGAAGAGTATGAAGAGTTTATATGATATTGCCATAGGCTAATCGTGTATATTATAGGACTTGGTTAGTTTTATTTATATTATTTTTATTTAATATTCTTGTAAGTACCTAGGATTATATTATTATATGAGATATAAGAAGCCATATAAGTTTCCTAAATAAATATTGGTCTTGTTTAATTGTACTTTTTTAATGAACTTTTGTAGACATAGCTAGACAGTTTTGTAGTTTTATAGACTTTTGTAGGAACTGGATTTGGGTCTAGATTTCAGATGTACTTCTGATTCCGTTTTGCAGAATCTAGTCATTAGAAATGTACAAAAAGTTAAATCAATTATGCCAATTGTAAATATATTTGTATTTAGCTGAGACCATCTTACTACATTATTTAATTTTATTCTTGAAAAATATACACCACACAAATATACATGACCATCATGCATATTTACTTGGAATGAAGAATAAATACTACTTTTAATCACCACAGATAATATCAAATGTATATTACGACACGCTGATATCAAATTATCATAGATTTATAACATATTATTTTAGTATTATTAACCACAGAGATGGCAACCCATCTACATAAACGTTTATCAAAACACAATTTTTAAAATACATTATAATTTTCTATAATGGCTTTGTTATGTGAGACATTAATAGTTTAGTAGTTAATCATTAAGATAAAGGCAATTTATTAGCCAGCCAATCATAAAAAATTAAAAGGATCTTGTTGAATCGCAACCAATATTTAGAATTTTAGATTACTGCCATTTCCCCAATGAAAACATGAAACAGATTAGTTGATTATTATACTATTTCAGTTTGACTGGGTAAGGCTAAATGATAGTCCCTACCAGTGAAATCCCCCCAAGTGCAGAAGTATTAAGATGAAATAATATATATATTCTACTCACTGGGTGGTCTGTTTGCTGCCAAGTTTTTGAAGTGGCTGCCTTTTATCACTTCTGCTGCTAGTCTTCCAGTTGTGGCATTATAAAGCAATCCGATGAGGATTTCGGGAGCTGAGCCATGTGCCAAAGATTGACAAGAGGAGATACTTTCACTGCAGGATGCCTCTGACATGCTCATTTGGGACTCACAGCCCTAGAAGCAAAAACAGTGTTTGCAACCATTTTAAGTCATCACAATAGTGAAGAATCTGCTCCTAGTATTAATTTCCAGAATCTTTCATTCCTAATGGTGCATAACGTAATGAAAATACATAAATAAATGAATGAATATGGGGAACCTATAAGCCATATTTATAGCATTAAATGCAAACTAAATCTCCACTGTTTGTCACATCTTATGCCAAAGTAAGATGCATCACAAAGACTTACAGAATTATTGGCAAATGCTCTTTGAATAGAAATGAATTTATCTGCTTATTTGTTTGTTTACTGGGCTTAAAGATATATAATCATAATAGATTCTGAGTGGTGGCATACAAATCTAATAATCAGATTTAAAATAAATAAAATATATAAAGTATATAACTGAAAATATCTACTATTAACAGACCTTTGCAAAGAGGCATTTCTCTTTAGGGGAAACCAAAATAACATATCAAGTCACAAAGACACATTATAATAAAAAAAATAGGCCAGAAGCGGGAATCCACAGCATCATGACCACTGGATATCTGCTAATTTGTACACATACAACAGCATATGAAATTAAATTATAGTTTGTGTTAAACTAGGCATTTTTTTCACAAACAAGAGAAGCCCTGATTTTTGTCTGTTTGGTTTTCGTTTTATTAACAACATCCATTCAAATACAGAATAGTGAGAAAGAAGGAAGGAAGGAAGGAAGGAAGGAAGGAAGGAAGGAAAGAAAGAAAGAAAGAAAGAAAGAAAGAAAGAAAGAAAGAAAGAAAGAAAGAAAGAGGGAGGGAGGGAGGGAGGGAAGAAGAGAGGAACCATGAGGAAGGAATGGAGAGAGGAAAAAAAGGAGGTAAGGATAGACAGGAAGGAGGGAGGGAGATTTTTGAAGCTCCCTGCCAACTTCTCACAAGGAAAGTCAATGGGGAATTTGGAAATTGCTCCCACTCCCACTGCTTTTTTTCCTTCCTGCAGTCATTCTGTTTCTCTGTTTAGGTAAGGAAATGGCTTTGAAAAATATCCTAATGGGACACGAGTTACCTAATCCAATTTATAACCCGGGCATTTCCTGGCGGTTCTAACTATATCCAACATCATTTTGCTACCCTGCGCCCTCCCTACCCCCCAACATCAGTCATGTTTGACAATGTGATGCTCCTGGTTGTGAGAAATAGTGCTTCTAGCTGTTGTTAAATACATAAAAGAAATCAGAGAATACCATCAATAAGATGTCTCTCTATACAGTTCTCTTCTATTGTTATCTGCCTGCCTTCTTGAAGTTCTCTTTCAGCTGATTTCAATGTGTTTGACTCAATAGTAAAGAGTCTTCAGGACATGCTATCGGTCTTCCTCAGGCTTCCAACCAAAAGAGTAAAGAGCACATGATGTAGGTATAGCCATCTCTTTAGATATTCCCTTGACTATCAGGAAACAATGAAATTATTATATACAAACCTCACCAGCCCCATACAAGACTACTTAAAGTAAAATCAAAAGTAAAGTTAAAAAAAGCATAATTTTTTAACTGAGTATAACCAGGAGACTGAAACATTTCAATATTATTATGTACAGACTTAATTTATTATTCCAGAGTCTATAAAGCTATATCAAATTTTCTTTCTGAAAGCGTAAGTGATATTGAAAATACATACTTAGACAAATTATTCTACAGACAAAAGCATCACACTATTCTTAGATTGGTTTTATTCCCAAACTTAAACTATTAATGTATGTTGAAAATGAAATGACAAACAGAATTGCTATACTGCAGTAAATCAATGTTCCAACTTCCTTAATAAACATTTGACGAGGTAACAATAGGACCCATGTGCTACTTTTCTCATTTGATACTTGATCTATGATATTTTTATAAGATTTCCAATAAAACTTACATAGTATGTCATAGTGAGATAAAAATTAAGAAGATGAATTATTTAATCTCTCCGGAATATGTGACAAGGCAGTGAAATTATTGCTTAACTATTTTTTTATATATTGATGCCTGACAGATAGATGTCTATCATATGTTGCAACTTTCACTTATAAGTCACAGAAAACTTTCCAAGTCAGTGCCTGCCCTCCCATAAGGCACATTTTGTATCTCAAACAGGAGACTAGAAAGAGCCCAAACCATCCATTACAGTGAATGCACTCACAACTATCTGTATAGAGCAGGGATGTCAAACTCAATTTCATTGAGGGCCGCATCAGCATTGCAGTTGCCCTGGGGGGGTTGGGGGTGTGTGGCCAGAGTGGGTGCAGCCTACTGGGTGGGCGTGGATGGAGTGGGTGTGGCCTACTGGGTGGGCATGGCCAATTCTACATCATTTGCGTCAAGGGTGCCTATGGGGACCTGGGCAGGAGTGGGATAGATCTGAGGGTCTCTGGCAGAAGGGGGTGGGACCGGGGCAAGTGCCAAGGCATGGTCCACCAAGGCAAATGCCAAGATGGCCACCACAAAATTGTACATTGGCTCCCGGCTGGCCTGGGCCAGGGCCAAGGCAGCGGGGGCCGTTCCCTCATGATTTCCAGGATGACTTCACGGGCCACATGAAACCACTTCGCGGGCCGCATCCGGCCCCCGGGCCTTTTGTTTGACATGTCTGGTATAGAGCATCTACACCCATCTGCTGCATATTGTTCTCAAAGGCAGAAGAGCCTAATATGTCAACTAGGAGGAAGGTTCTCTTGTAGAAGGAAATGGGTAGATCTCTAGATCAGTGTTTCTCAGCCTTGGCAACTTTAAGATATTTAAGCATATTGGCTGGGGGATTCTGAGAGTTGAAATCTACACACAAGTTGCCAAGGCTGAGAAACACTGATCTAAATAGTTCACATGCTCTTTGTATATAAAATGCTGAAGCTGGACAATAGCCAGCGTGTCTCTGTAGACTGGTCAGTGAGGAAGAAAGCAGGTCTACTTTTCAGAATATCTAACAGATGTCTTGTTTTGAAGGACCTTTCCTCAAAACGAAATACTATGGTCGAGAAGGCTGGCATATTGTCTATGCCAGAGGTTCTCAACCTGTGGCCCCTGGAACCCTGGGAGGCCATAATGTCATCACAGGGGGTCCACGAAGGCTTGAAGATATGTTATGATTTAAATCTTGAGTTATGTCTTGGTAGTCCGTGGCCATAAAAAGTATTTAATGTAGGTCCGTGGTAAAGAAAAGGTTGAGAACCACCTGGTCTATGCTATAGCAGCACAAATGGTCTGACAATGCTTCATTTTAAGGTAGGGTCCCTACATGCAGAGTACTGAGGGATGGGATTATTTGCAATGTGACCAAGGAAGGAGAAAGCATATGTTTCAGGGAGCAGAGTTTCATGTTCTGGCATTGGAGCTGCCTATTGTTTAAAGGAACACAAACTAGACATTTTTCTAGGCACTAGAAATCCAAGATTTTAGGCAGTCTCAACCCACAGCTAGGTTATAGACTCTGAATATTCATATCAAGGTGGTGAATTTCTTACACATTTTGAGGCAAAATTTAGAGAAAAAAAATCTCAGCAAATTATATTTAAAATATACAGGTGACCAGTTTTTAAAGCTAATATACAGCATTATAAATAAAGAAGATATATAACAATAAGCAATAAAATTGCTGCTGAACTGGAATTGCATGTATAGTGGAGGCACTAGAAGTCCATTGTCCATTAGTCCTTGATAGAATCCTTGATAGAGTCAGTTTGGTGCAGTGATTAACACATCAGGCTAGAATGTGGAGTTAGTCCTGCCTTAGCACAAGATCAGCTAGGTAACCTTGGGCCAATCACTTTCTCTGAGCCCTAGGAAGCAGGCAATGGTAAATTATTTCTGGGGAAAAACTTGCCAAGAAAACTGCAGGAACTAGTCCAGGCAGTCACCAGGAGTCAAAAACTGACTCAAAGGCACACATGTACACAACACACAAACAAGAGTACAATCACTCTATCTGAACATATCAGGTGGGCAGAAACAACTGGATAATTAAGTTCTATGCTATGATCAGCATAGGTGACAACCAACAACCAGCACTTTAAATTGCACTTAGAAGCTGACTGGCAACCAGAGCCATTTGTCTATGAGTTATGACATACAGATATAACAAGATGTGCCTATTATGGATCATGCTGCTACATTTTGAACCAGCTACAACTTCTGGCTGATCTTTAAGGGCAGCCCCACATAGAGCATTTTGTAATAGTCCAATTGCAAAGTAACCAGGATGGAAGTGAAAAATTATTTGAAGATTCCTGGCATTCTTCTCAAATCTTGCTAATATGTATGCTCAATGGCAAATCTACCTTATGCCAAGACCTGCCCTGCATTTTGAACTTCTTAGCTGGGCTACATGATTTAGCATTTGTATAACTAGTCTGAATTTACTTTAGGACCACTGAAAAAGATTTCATCATGGAGTTCTATAGGAACTATGCAAGTGTATATAAGGATCTTTTTATGTCAGTTAAGCACTGTGGAAATGAGTTCAAGACCAGGTAATTCAGAGTGTGCCATATGCTTTCTCCATCATCATGCTGAGAATAGGCGTTCAGGTAAGACAACGCCCTTTCTATTCTAAATGTTAATAGCAAGAACATTAAGCTCACATATCTATTGATACGGGGAATTTAACACATAGTAGAAAACTAGGCTTCATTATTTCCATGCTAATGAAAAGCAGCAATATGTTTAGAAACAGCAGCTCCCAGTTTCATTGATTCATCGGATGCATTTTTGCAACAAAACATTAAATGACTAGAACTATTTAAATAGTCCATATGAAGTATTCAAAGGAGAGTCAAAGAGATGTAAACTCTCTAAACAGAAATATTTAGTCTATTGCATGTTTTCAGATATCCATAGATAGATACGTGGCCACAGATAGATCGATTCCTTTTTCCTTTGAGTGACAGAAAGTTCAGAGATTGAGCAGACTACCACCCAACCCCTGAGCACTCCACAATTAGGGTTATTTGGGCCTGTAGCCCACTAATTGTTCTGCTACTGAAAAAGTTCTCATCACGAATTGCTGTGTAAATGAATACTGTAATCTTGTGTGGGGTTTTTAGGGGAAAATGGGTACCACCCCAGAGCAAGGGTTAGGGAACAAAGAGGAAGAAAGGAAAAATATCACTGTGTCCTTTAAAGGCTGCTGAAGCCATCCCCCTTTACTATGAGATCAAACTCTTCTTTCTTGTCATTGCTCAATTGTTTCCTTATATCTCAATTCTTTGTCCAAAGATGCCTTTGGGACAAAATGAAGCCGAGAAGAAAGAGCAGAGCTAAGACTGAGTTGTAAGGGGCTACCTCCATAGAATGCAGAAGACTTAGCCCTGGGGAAACTGGGTCTTAATTAGAAAATAAATGACTGGAAGAGGTGGACTTCACCCTTTCCTGTTAGCACCATCTTTCATTATTGAGAATAACCTCCAGCTATCCCAGTGGTGGCGAACCTATGGCACTGGTGCCAGAGGCGGCACTCAGAGCCCTCTCTGTGGGCATGTGCGTTGTCGCCCCAGTCCTAGGCCTTCAGCTGGGTTTTATAAAACCTTTTCGCTTTAGGCCTCCGCTGCCTTGTACAAAAAAAAAAAGGTTCAATCAGTCAATTTCAACTTCTTGCGGGGAAAAAAAAGATCTTGCAAAGTTGGAATTGATTGATTGAACTTTTTAGTCCCACCCAGTCTGCTGTTACCACCGCAGCCACGCCCACCCAATGGGCCACACCCACTCGATGGGCCACACCCACCCGGCACCCGACGATGCATAAGTGGGTTTTGGGCTGCAGTTTGGGCATTCGGTCTCTAAAAGGTTCGCCATCACTGAACTATCCTGTCGATAGATGCTTAAACTTGATCAAAAAGGAGAAATTTCCTGACAATGAGAATAATTTATCAGTGGAACGGCTTGCCTCTAGAGGTTGTGGTTGCTTCAACACTGGAAGTTTTTAAGAAGAGATTGGACAACCATTTTTTTTGAAATGGTATAGGGTTTGCTGCCTGAGCAGGAGGTTGGACTAGATGACCTCCAAGGTTCCTTCCAAGTCTGTTATTCTATTATTTCTACTTACATTTTGTCATTCATTAAAAAAAAAGATCCCTGAGGAGGCAATAGCAGTATTCAAAAAGTAACAATATAATATATTGTTATATATTATTATATTATTATCAATATATTATACAATATAGTGAAAAAGAACCAAAACCAGGGCTTTTTTGTCATAAAACACCCAGAACAGAGTTCCGGCACCTTTTTTGGATGGAACCTTGTAGGGTAAGCAAGGCGGGTTGTATGACGTGTGTAAGTTCCGGCACTTTTTTTTTTTTTTTTACAAAAAAAGCACTGACCAAAACCAATCAACAGAAAGGACCAATTAGCAGAAACAAATGATTTAATCACATGTATTGCAGTAGCATCAAATTGATTTAAAAAGTCTGGTAAATACCTATGTTTTAGCCAGGCACAAAAACATCCGTAAGATTAGCATAAGGCATACTTCTAGCAAGCAAACTTTACACTCCTTGAGAACAAGCAATACTCATAACTAGAACACAATAGGAATAAATTTGATCAATGTGCCTTGCACAGTAGTTGGAGGAGGCAAGCTAGTCAGGAAAAAAAGAGACCTCTTGTCTTTGACATCTCAGAGATCACTGAATTCTCATGGCATCCAAACAGCATGATCAGTGATCAGAGATAATGAGAAGTGGTTTTTAGGATACCTTTCCTTGTTCTTACAACTACCCTACAGCAACGCTTAGCTTCAAATTTCTAAGATGTGTTTAACTATATTTACTAGTGGCACCTCTGTTCAGAATCACTTACATGACTGAACATTTATTCTATTTGATTTAATACTTACAGAAATGTTGTATGCTGGTTCTAGAGTCACCGGAACTGACATCTTTCCTTGAAGATTTAACTTGGTTAAGTAAAATATCTTTTCTCCTAAAATTCTTTCTCTTTTTACACGACGAATACTGTACAGTCTAAAGCGTACTGCATAATTCCCAATCATCTCAGACTCAATATGATTAAATTTAAATGTCTCAGTAAAGACAGGGCAAGGACCACGCTGGATGCTGGTTTTTGCCCTCTGTTTCTTGATAGGAAGGAGAACTAGGTGTACTTGCCACAGACTTCCACTTATCTTGCTGTAATTTGGAATATCTGTGACAGCTGTGACTGTTATTAGAAGCCTCTGTTCCTGTGAGTCATAGTCAAAAGTCACATCCAAGGTGCCATATTTAGCTTCTGGTTCTGGATCAAAGGATTTAGGAAGCTGTGATGATGATCCTTGAACTGACAGATCCTAAATGAAACAGAAAAAAGTAGCTTTACGGTCATGCACATGTGTTTAAGTATTTATATTACTACTGATATATATATATGAATGAAAGTAATTTATATAGATATAGATAAATATATGCTTTCATTACAAAGAATTGAAAATAATATCTTTGCTTGCATTATAGGAAGTTTTTGTTTATTTCACATAAGGAGCAATCAAACATTCTATTAAGAACAATATATGCACAGCAACAAAAATATACTTTTATAGATTGCAAAAAAAGTAAAATGGATCATGGGGAAGAGAATATCCAAAGTCTTATTGGATCTTAGAACAGAGGGGAGAATTTAAAGATTTTTAAAAGAGATGTGCCTTAAACCAAAGAAATGTATTAATAAATCATTTATTCTTTAAGTATTGTCTACTAGAAATCTGAAAAAAACATTTTGAGATTGAAATGTTCCAATCCTCAAATATCCAAACTATCCATTATTGGAATGGGTCATTCTGACCATATTAGAATAGGTCTGATTCAAAATAAATTGCTCTCATCTCAATATAATGCATTTCAAGAATTTTGATAGGATCAAAATGCATTCCCACTCCAACCTCAAAACTGGAATGACCTTTCCAATGACAGAATTGAACATTTCGGGTTGTGACACGATAACAAAACATGTACACATCGCTACTAATATATTTACCCATATATTTTATTTCACTGACAATTGTTCACATAGCTTTTGATTTGTGGTGTACATTCTACATTGTTGCAGGGCAGAAACTCTATACCATTTGTTTGATCCTAATAAAGATATGTACTAAGAGATGCAATTTTCTAAGTTAGCATCTTTATTTTGTATTTTAAAGTTAGAATGAGAGCTTCTTGATTTTTGGTTAACTTGTAGAATTTGGATTATCATTATTTATAAAATTAATTAATATTGTAATTTTTGTGTTCCCATAAAGCCTTATCTAATAGTTCTAGCTGCTGAAAGACAACTAGTTAAGAGGTGCTGGATGACATATTGATGCATTCTACAAATGCATGTTGTGGGAGTTGATTCGCAAAGCAGTTTCAAAACATTTTTTCCTATGAAAATTCACTGATGCAAAACCCCCGCTCAAAGCTCTGTGCAGCCCTGATGATTACTATGTTTTATAATCCATAGTTAGAGCAATCAATGTATTCTGATTCTAAATGACAATATTCCTCTAGTATGGATTCTGAATTTCTCTCATAGTTATCAAAGCTGCAGTGCTGAATTGTAGTTTTTCATTAAAATGCAATAAGGAATAACAAAACACACTGTTTTCAACAAAATTATACTGATTGCAATAACAACAAAATAAATATAAAACAGAAAACTGCATGACAAACTTTGGTCAAATTGTTATTACACAGAAGCAAGGATTCACAATATAACTTTTATGTGAATAATTTTAAAAGGTAAAGATTGTGGTAATCTGAATTAAGTGTCTATGTAGCAGGTAGGAGGGTTTAAATCATGATATTGCATAAATAAACAAAAGTGACAGATTTTGCATAATGTAATGCCATTTTGATACAAATGCTGGATTCTACAAATGTCTCTGAATAGTTGTATGAATAACAACTTGTCCAACTTTCCTTAATTCCTTGAGTCTCTTTTACAAAATATGCATTTAGAGGAAAGGGAAGGAAAATAGGCCTATTTTAAAATGAAATATTGTGGAGTTGATGATATGTTTGTATGTATGTATGTATGTATGTATGCATGCATGCATGCATGCATATATAATAATTTTGCCTGCTCCTCTCAGCCTGTTATGTAAAAGTAAAAGGTAGCGTTTCATCTAATTGAGCTTGAGTCTACATAGATTTTTTTTCTGTCCTCTTGCATAATATGCAACCCAGTAGGACACCACACCTCTCTGACTTGAGCTATTCTCAAAAAGCTAAACGGGGAAGTGGTTCGTCACTGCCTTCTCACAGGATATTTTACAACTTTCAGTCTAGTCTATAAACCTGGATTTTCAGGTCTCTCCTATCCAAGTCTTAACCAAATCAGACCGTGCTTAGCTGTTTGAGAATAGCTCAAGTTAGAGTGGTGTGGTGTCCTACTGGGTTGCAAATTATGCAAGAGGACAGAAATGAGCAACATTTTGGTGGTCAAAGGCAACAATTAACACTTGTAGAGAGGACAGGAATCCAAATAGCATATAGTTAACAAGGTTTTGTTATATTGTTTTTGTTGAAATTGTGATAAATATATAATCTGGCATAAAATTAGAACTTTTATATGTTTCCTATTCCAAAATGGCAAGAAAATGCACCACCAAAAGAGGTAGAACAGTTGGGGATCATAATATGCCTCAAAGTAGGGAAATGTAAGTATTAGCTCAGGAGCTCTACTTATCCTATGGTACATTTGTACAGGGCCTACACCATAATACTTTAATATGGAGACTTTAAGACAGGGGTGTCAAACTGCCGACCTGTGGGCCAGATGCGTCTTGCCGAAACCGCGCCCACTCCATTGCTGGCAATGGAAAAAAACTCATGATACATCGTGACACATCACGTGACGTTGTGAGTTTGACACCCCCGCTCTAAGATTTTGCTATGCAATACAAGCATTGCTCAAACACTGGCCTTCCTTTTGTAAACACAAACTACTTCTGACATCTCTATTAACCTGAGAAAAAGTGTTTAAAGAGGGGTTTTTTTCATTGTTTCTCAGAAAGCACATATGTAGGTCAATGGATACCTGTCAATACATAATAGAAATGTACTTAAAAACTCATACTTCATTTTATGCTAAATAGTTCTGGGAATTTTTTTTTACCTCTGGGCTAAGGACAGCAGTACTATCACTAGGCACATCTTCTTCATATCCTTTGTTATGGAAACTTTCTATTTCATGCCCATTACTTCCTTCACTTGGGCATTTATAAGAACATCTTGGACTGTTGCTGCACTGAGAGAATTCACATTTGCTCTCACCAACTTCGGAAGGTGTACAGGAGAGATGTGGAGAGCCACTATCATCCTGGTATGGTGGAGGCTGCAATTCATCAAGAGGAGGTGTTTGTCTCATTCTTTGAATACAGTCTGCTGTGAAGAAATGACAGCATAGTCTTTCATTTTGTAAGTAATATGACTAGAGGGTAGGCATAGGATTTGTTTAGCTAGACCATATTCAAAGTGGGGTTCTGATCTAAAAAGAAATGCATTGAACTTATTCGATGTAACCTGCTAATGCCTCATAGATCCAGCTGTTTGTTTGCCCGGCTTCCAAAATGGTCCACCTTTGATATTTTTCACTGCTATTAATAGTTTAATTCAACTATATTTTGTCCTTGTATGTGCAATAGAAACCATTATTACATTCTGATATATTTTAACTTTGCCTTGAATAATAGGTTTGCATCTATCAATATGCGTAATGGTTCTTTGACTACTATCATTTAGCTGATGTCCTGATCCTACATTCAGTCACTTTTGATTCTGCAAAGTATACTAAGGATCTTTGTCTTTGTGTTACACTTGTCAAACCCCATAACCAAATTACCATAAATGGTCTTATTTATGCAATTAATTAATTACTTAAATGAGTCAACTAAAACATTTTATCCAATTAAAAACATAACTCTACATAATAAGATACTTTAAAATTTATACTCATTGAACTGGCATTCCACCTTCTATCTATTAAATAAAAGGGCTGCATCTTTTAAAATAAATTGCTTGGTATACACATAAACATGCATATCTAAAAAAAGAAAGCATGTAATTTTTTTCAAAATCAGTTTCTCATCATATGCACATTAACGAAGATATGATTAATTCTTCAATTTAACATTCACAAAACTCAAATAATCTTACAGTAATTTATAGTTTGTGAATCAGTGGAGTACCATAATATAGTTTAAAGCAGGAGAGATAGAAGGTACTCTAAGAAGAAATAATCAAACAGATCTATAAGGAGAAATCCATTTGAGAATGCAGAACATTTACCATTCTCCTACCCATTTACCAGTAAACAATTTTTTTTAAAAAAATCATTAGCTAGGATTTATATAATGAAAGTTTCAACTAAAATGTTTTAGAATTTTTAGTTTTTAAAAATATATGTACTGTCAACAAGAACTGATTCCTGGGGCTGGCCCAGCCCAACACTAGGTTTATTCACTTGATGTGAGTAGCCAATGAAATACATACAAGTACAATAACCCAAATCCCGTTTTTATTCTGTTCAAAAGAACAGAGATGCATTGGAGCAGGTGCCACAAAGCAAGTGTGTAGGTTTGCAATTTGACAGCATACTTATACAATTTTAGACAAAGAAGGTATACAGCTTTGATTATTATTAATGCAAATAGATAAGTCCCTGCTTAACATCAGTCGGCAGATAATATAAGTATCTTTTCATTATCTAAGTTCTCCACCTCTGGGTGTGACCTTTATTGTTCATTTACTAATGATGAACTTTCATGACCTTGGCACTTTCCAGCACTTTCTGCCTATTTGACTCAAGCACTTGCAGTTTTAACTGTCATTCTAAAAGAGGGTTAAACTTTTCAAAAGGGCTTCAAATTATTCCGTCATTGGCATTTACAAATATTAGCCCTTTCTAAAATTTGCCTGAGATAATACTCCAGAAGAAGTCTACTCTTTGGAGGGAAAAAAAAGAGTTGGAGAAACTATTAATGCTACTAGCCAATTTCAGTGGGTTGTGAACAAGTTTTTATTTATTTATTTATTTTATATAATATTTTATTGATTTTCTAATTTTACAATTAAGCATTTAAAAAGCAACATGGTGACTGAGTAATCAATGATTCCATAACATATATAAATCTTTAGCAAAAATCTCAAGTTACAACATCAGATATTTCCTCTCTTTATCCCTTAATATCTACTATCTCATATTGAATTAATATAATTCTTATTTGTTATCAACTAAGTAAAACCATCTTTGTTACATATATCAATAATTTCGAATTTATACATATCTTAATTGTGTTTACATTCAATCTTATATACACCAATGTCCTGTTGTAGCTTTTCCCCCAGGCTTTAATTTCCCCTCAATATTCAACTTAACATTTGGTATGTTACAGTTTCTAAGCTTTAGGTAACTAGAGTTTCCCTTATCTCAACTTCTACATTTCCCCCTTTTTATAACAAAATCTAATATTCTAAATATACATCTTACCTATTTGCATATAATCTTATTCTATTTTAAAAATTCTCTTTTTTTCCACCATATTAAACCAAAAATCTATTAATCTTATTACACATCTTACCTATTCAGTTATAATATTACTTTATTTTCTAAAAAAAAATCTATATTTGACCATCTTCAACCTTCTAATCAATAGTATAAAATCACCCTAATAAATCAAAACCCTAGTTTCTTTCAGCCTTACTCTGGTTTTGTTCCTTTGCCAACTAACCATCCATGTCAATACTTTTAATTCATCAAACAGTTCTCCCTCTATTATTGTGTGTATTATTTGAGTTAAGAAAAACTATTTAATTACAATTTTGGGGGGAAGAACTAGCCCCATTATATTTCTTTGATCGCCTCCCCACTATTCAAGTTTCTCACAGTTGTCCTAATAAGTTTATCTTCCATTCAGTCTGTTCTTCTTCCTTTTCCTCAAGTTTCTTCTGATTTATGAAAAAAATCTTTTCCATTTTCAATGTTGTCACTCTCTTTTCTAATTTCCCCATTGCTGGATCTGTTGGTCAGTTGGGTCCTCTATTTTAATATTTAGTTGTTCCATTTCTCCTGTTGCTTTCTGCATTGTTGGGTCTTCGGTTGTAGTCAAATCTGGGTCTGTATATTTAAGCTGGCATCTTGTTCCTTTATGTTGCCTCTCATTTTGTTACATGCTGAAAGAATGGTTTCATGTATTGATTTCAACATAGAAAGGATTTTTTCCTGATCTTGATCCATATTGTCTTGATAATGTATTAAATTAAGGATTTTAAAATCAAATGTTGAAAGTAGTTTTTGTAGCTAGATGTGTGACATCTATTTCACGTGTTGCAAATAGTCTTATAGTGAAAATTGTTTGGCAGGTAAGAATTTATAGTCCAAAGTATTCCATCATCTCATGTACTAACAAAGACTTCTCATGTAAAGAAATAGGAAAACAGTTTCCCACATATAATTCTGAAAGTCAATAAAGATTTATCTTCATAGTTCAAACAGGCCCAATAAACCGCCTTGCAGTTCCTTCTTTACAGCTGTGTTTCTCACAGGTGGTATGTCAAGGTCAAGAGGGTTTTTTCTAATTTCTGGGCTTCCAGCCAAGTCTCTTTTAGTCAATAACAAATTGTAATAACATATTTCACTACAAGATGTCACCAATGCCATTTAAAACTTTTTAAATTCCGAGTTTTAATAATAGTTTTTCAAGATTTGTTTCTTTTCTTTTTAAATAAAAGCCAATATCTCCAGTAAGAATAGGAAAACTTTTAGTTTCCAAATTTCAAAGGTATATGCATCCAATTAAATTAGAACTGTTCTTTTAATTGCTCTTTTCCCCTAGGTAGTCAATCGTTGTTGTTCTTAGAGGGTGGGGTAAGAATTCCCTTCCCTCTCTTCTCATAGGGGGAGAAATACTTTGGGCAGCTTTTGCAGGAAAAATATTTAAAGTCTTAAAGAGAAGATCAGATCTCACCCAGTTTCATCTGCATTGCTTTAAAGGTGCTTGGTTGTAATTTTGGCTTTGGCTGTCAGCAGCTTAATGACGAGCCATATTGCTATGGCTGGTCTTTTCCCCACCGGTTTGGAAAACTGCCCCAGATCAAGCGGAAGGGCTGTAGCCCTTCCGGAATCAAGCGGGGGTCCTCTCCTTGCTCATCGCCCCTACTGGGCGACTTTTGACCCTTTCCAGAGTCCCCCAGCGGGATAAAACTGGACGCTGAAGAGCGAGCTCGCCTCCATGTGTCCACCAGCACCGCGATAGCAAACCGGAAGCCTAGTTTTTATTTATTTTATTAATCAAATTTGTACAGCTGCCCATCTCATCAAAAGCGACTTTGAGTGGGCACAACAATCAGATAAAACTATAAATATAAAAACAACAGATATAAAAATATAGAAAACTACATTAAAAATAAATAATATAGAAAATAAATCTTTTTTCTGCAGGAGAAAAATAAAGATTTATAACTATTAGTATTAATGTTTAAACTGTCTCCGTCCTGTCCCCCCAATTTCAAAATGTTCAGTTGTTCAGTTTTTCTTTAATTTTGTCTTCCATATTAGCTTCTTCCAAAAACACAACATTAATGCCAATTATTTTGTATTCCTCGCAGTGTCCCAAAGGTCTCTATGATCTCTTCCTATTTTTGTTCTAATATTCAGTTTTTGCAAACTATTTTTTGTTTCTAACATCTGTAAATTGTTTCATTTTTGTGAGTCAAAACTTTTAGGTAAAGAATAGCTACACCAAATCTCATTTTGCACATTAACTAGCTTTTTTCTTATTCTTTAAATTAGTACATGAAGATATATATGTTATTAATTATCATCCTGATTCTATCAAGTTTCTTTAGCACTGTACAGCTTGATTATTTTTGCAAGTAATGCTTTGTAATCAGGCCTATTTTCATTCTCAGTGGTATATTCTGATACCCCTTGCTTCCCTTTTTCTGCTATTCTTTTTATGCAGCATTCTTCATGTCTATTTTTAATCTAACCTAAGTTTCAAAAGTTTTAATTCTTCAGGGGCTTCTAGCAAATGTTAAAGCAATTTAAATAAAACATAAAATGAAATACATGTTTAAAAATTAAACAAAATTCTTTAGTCTGAAATATTAAATACCCAGAGGTTTCTACTATGCTATACCAGCGTACTCAGTGTAAATTGGATTTTCATCATATTTTAATATTTTTGGAGTTCATCTCACCAAATAACCCTACTCTGTATCATGGGTATAGGATATCAGTAATAAATATTTAATGAAGATATGCAACTTTTTACTCCCCCTTTCTTTTCAAACAAAAAATAATACAAGTAAAATTACACAAGTATACCTAGCTATCTTACAATGAAAGAGTTATCTCAGGTTCCAGTTGCAAAAGCTTTTCTTATGAAATCTATTTTCCCAATGAAAATAATAAGTATGAAAGACAACTCACAATGTGAGAAAATGTGTTGTGAGAAGTGAAAGCAAGTAATCTTATAGTAGTAGTAACTTAATAAGGGTTAGCAAAAATCATTTAAGAATTATCCAGAAATAAGTTCCACGTACGATCAAAGTTGGCAAGCTATAGTATTACAAGCCACATTCCACCTCAAACCTGATTTTTGCAATCTCCAAAGCTGTCCCAGCTGTGGGTGCTGAAATTTAATAAGAAAAACCAAACATGGATAATGCGGTTGTATGCAATTTTAATTATTTAGCTGTTTAAAAAATAATTTTTAATATTAAACAAAATCCTTTTAAGTGGTTAGGGGGAAAAAAACTAACCTAGAAAATCCTGACTACTACACATAGTTGTGACTAATTTCACTTTTTTCCTGGAGAAACTCCAGGCATGGACTGCATATCTTTAGTGAATCAATAAAATATATGCAAAGGCATACTTAGAGGAATAAAAGTCAAAATGGGGATGGGTTTAGCTATTTTTTGTTTGGAAAATCTACTAGAATGTAAAAAGAATAACAAATTCAGTGGCCACTTCTTATTTGTTTAACCAAGGAAATTAAAATTCAGTTCTTTAAAAAAAAACTTCAGTAAAAGCTAGAAGATTAGTTATGAAAGACATGACATAGTAAGTTTTTCCATTACTTATCAATTCTAAGGAAAAGGAGGAAAAGAGAATTTGGCATGAATGAAAAAGGGAGAGAGAATAAAGGAATGAGGGGTGCTTGGCGCTCCCTGAGCTTGGTGGTTTCCTTGCAAATGTTCCATTGACCAAACTAGGTAACATTATCAGTGCTACGTTATCATCAGTATATTAGCATTGATGATGTTACCTAGTTTGGTAATGAAACATCTGCAGGAAAATTACCAAAATCAGAGAGCACCAAGGATTCCACAGTTCAATCTTGAGCTACAAATATTCTATCAAAAGGAACAAAAAGAGCCATTCACATCCGCTTGAAGATAGTTTTGTTTAAACACCGAAATAAATATCAAGTATTCCTCTTTTAATTCACTATATAAACAGCACTCTCCATCCTCATTTTTGCCTATAATTCTCATAAATTAAAGTCACTATCGTGTGTTCTCCATTCTTCAGTATTAAAAAAATAAAATAAATTAATAGACCTGTCTGTAATATGTATGTTAGTGCAATTAATACAAAAGCTACCTCATTAGTGAAAATATTGAAATTGGTAAGAAGTGTGTACTATGTATGATATGAACTGAAATTTTAATTTCCAGTTCATTTTCTTATCCCTAAACTTTCTGCATTAAAAGTGAAAATATTTATTGTGCATCTAATTTTTAGCACACTGTTTCTCCACTTCACTCACAGATATTTACAAACAAAATCAATTGGATCTTCATCACCAATGCAATTAATTAATATTGGTTAATTAGCAGCAAGGAAAGTTAACAACAATTAGGAGAGAAGAATCTTGGGAACAACTCCCCCAAAAGCCTTAGCATATGAATCTACGCTAAGGATATTGTCAACTTGCTCTTGTAAAATTTATTTTTTGTAAAATAATATATGGTATGCAGGTTAATCCCCCAACCCTCAATTAAACTTTCAAGAAACAATTTCACTGGTAGAAAATATGTTTTGATGCCTGCATTGAAATTAGTTTTACACAGCTTGTAAAACAAGCTATTTGAAGGTGGTTGATAAGTAGCTAAATGCTAAGAAATCTCATAGTTACAGCTGTAAAATGTGGGTATAATGATTCTGAAACAAACAAACAAAAATATTTTATTGCAGATCCATTTATAAGCTAAGTGATTTTATATTTTATTAAAATGTTCCAATGGTCTCTTATGATCACTTTGATTTCTTCCATTATAATATATTGTTATATTTTGGAACTAATTTGGCAACAAAAAGACAAAAACAAACGGATTTTCTTTCCCTTAGTGCAAGCAAAGTATTATATTAATCTGTTCTAACAAATTTTAAATGTTTCCATTGCCAATTCTATGCAAAAATCAACAGAGATGCAAAATTATTTAACAAAAAATTGGGAAACAATATTAGAGAAGTATTTTCTGTAGTGTCTCCAAGGCATAAAGTCTACTCAAACTATTCTCATCTGGGTATTAAGGGAAACATTAAACTTCTTCTCTTTTCTTTATATAAACTATTCAAAACTTAGGGAGGAAAAAAAATTGCAGTTAAGTGAAAGAACATGGTAGTATGAATGAGATGGAATAAAAGAACTGCTAAAAGTATTGCTGAATGCTGTCCTCAACAGCGGTATTAGATATAAGAAAGGAGTATGAGAAGCTGGAGAAATGCCAGGGCCTGAAAAAGAAAGTAGAGAGGATGTGGAAAGTAAAAACCAAAGCGGTCCCCAGTGGTGGTAGGAGCACTTTGGGCTCTGACTCCTAAGCTTGGAGAGTGACTCCCATAAATCTCAATTACAATGTCAGAGCTCTCCGTTCAGAAGAGCACAGTGTTAGGAAGTTATTGCACAGAACCCGAAAACTCCCAGGCATCTGTTAGAAGACCTGAGATTGAAGAAGAGATATACCAACATGGGCTGAGAAGATAATTGTTTACACACACACACACACACACACACACACTATAAAATTTTATATAATTCTAATTTTCATGTTATGGGTGTATGGTAACTAGCAAACTATTTACATACTGTCACCTTCCCCCAAGCTGAGAAAAGCATTTTTTATACAGTAGCTAGATACATCCTTCCCTCTGCATTGCTAAAGACCGGTATGCTAAAATTCCATTAACTGAGCATTTCTGCCCAAATAGTGCTCTTGAGATAAAGAGAATACAGAGTAACAGAGTTGGAAGGAACCTTGGAAGTCTTCTAGTCCAATCCCCAGCTCAGGCAGGAGACCCTATACCAGTGATGGCGAACCTTTTAGAGACTGAGTGCCCAAACTGCAACCCAAAACCCACTTATGCATTGTCGGGTGCAGGGTGGGCGTGGCCCATTGGGTGGGCGTGGCTGCGGTGGTAACGGCAGACTGGGTAGGACTAAAAAGTTCAATCAATCATTTCCAACTTTGCAAGATCTTTTTTTTCCCCGCAAGAAGTTGAAATTGACTGACTGATTGAACCTTTTTTTCCCCCTACCCTAAGGTGTTTTGGAGAATAGGTTGATTCCGCTCTTCTCTATGACAGCCCCTCAAGTATTGGAAGACTGATATCATGTCACCCAGTCCTCTTCATTAGTCTAGTTCCTGTAACTGTTCATCATGTTTTAACTTCCAGAACCCTAATCATCTTTGTTGCTCTTCTCTGCACTTTCTATAGTCTTAACCTCTTTTTTGTATCGTAGTAACCAAAACTGGACACAGTAGTCCATGTGTGGTCTTACCAAAACAGTATAAAGTGGTGCTAACACTTCATGTGACCTTTATACTCTCCCTATATTGATGTAGTCTATTGGCTTTTTTGGGTAATCCTATTGATGGCTCCTATTTAAATGGTTATCCAGTAGGACTTCTAAATCCCTCTCACCATTACTGCTTCTGAGCCCAATAACACATATTTTATACCTGTGTGTTTGGTTTTTCTTAGCACTGAATTGCATTTTGTTGGATGGGGCCATGTTCAAGTCTATGAAGATCCTTTTGACTCTTAAGCCTCTCTTCTAAAGTGTTGGCTATTCCCCCTAGTCTGGTGTCATCTGCAAAACTGATGACTTCCCCTTCTATCCCTTCATTTAAATAGTTTATGAAGAAGTTGAAGAAAACTGAACCTAAGAAAGAATCTTGGGGTATTCCACTGCATGCTTCCCTTCATATAGATGTAATTTTATTGAGGACTACAAGTTGAGTGAGATTGATCAGCTAGTTACGAATCCATCTGGTAGTGGTGCTGTCTATCCCACATTTTTATAACTTAGCAAAAAGTAGGTTGTGTCAAATAGACGTAGCACCATTAAGGACTACTCATTGAGTATGGTTTGTAAACCAGGTACAAATCCATCTGGTGGTGATGCTGTCTATCTCACATTTTTTTTAATTTACCAAGAAGTAAGTTATCGAATGCCTTGTTGAAGTTTAAGTATACTATGTCCGCAGCATTTCACTGGTCCACTAATTTACTCACTTTGTCAAAGAATGCAGTAAGATTTGTCTGGCATGGTCTGTTTTTGACAAACCCAAGTTGGCATCCAGTAATAGCTTTGTTATGCAAGCATGCTAGAAGACTAGACCAGCAATTTGTGAAGTTCATTTTAGAAGATTTGATACCCTATGTCACTCACTCAATAGCTAGGTTTTGTACTGACTTAGTCGAAATACTAAGATGGTTAAAATGATAACCCTCCTTGCTTCCTATTTCATTATGCTGCAGTTTTATAGATTATAGTTATATATTTCAAAAAACTTTATTTTGGGATTTGGGGACTATTCCATAATGGCCTTAGATTCATTGTGCTTTACTCCTACTGTATATAGCTTTAATATTAGCCTTGAGAATAACTTTGGAATAAATATGTTGTAATATACTATCACAGTAGTCTCTTCTGCTACATGAGGTGTTTTTTGGATTAGGGTTGTAGCTTCGTATTTTCTATTTGTTGGTCTCTTATTTTGCTCTGATCAAAAATTACTATGTCTATGGTTTCTATCTGTTCTACACATTTCACTTGTTTAAAAAATACAATTCCCTTAAAAACTTGCAAAACATGTAGAAAAGCATAGTTCTGGAAACATTCAAAAATAGTTACATTAAAACTTTACACACTCAAGTTCATTTGAAACATAAAGGCCATGGTATTAACTACATAGAATACAACACTTTGCTTGACTTATACTGAGAAACACGTATTGTAACATCACTTTAGTTAATGTTACAATATTAAGAGGTGAACACAGCTGCAACAGAATTAGTTTCTATAGCAACGAAGAAGAAATAATATGATGAAGCACATTGTAATGTACAAAGATGGGTTCTTTACAAACAGGATTATTTTGATAAATTTTAGCTAGGGATTTTTTTCCCATTAAAATATTTCTTCTAAATTATTCTTCTGTCTTTTAGATGTCCCAAAGGTGCTTTTCTAAAAGGCAACTGGACTTTCTTGGATTTTTTCCTTGAAAACCTTTTGCTTCTCATTCAAGAAACTTCTTCAGTTCTTTTAGACCTTAAAAATCTGGTTCAGCTTCCACACATAGTAGTTTGCAATTTATTTCCTCTCAATTAAATTCAAGACATCATCATCCTCCCTAGTGAGGGACTATCTTGATGGGATTATGGATTTTGTGTGTTCTGAAGAAGATGAGAGAAAAGCCAGAGGTTCAACCATACTGTATACCATGTTTCCCTGAAAATAAGCCCCACCCTGAAAAAAAGACCTACCCTGATTTTTTTTTGGGGGGTGGTCTAATATAAACCCTACTCCAAAAATAAGCCCTAATTAGGACCCCAGCCACTCTGTCCCATCTCGCTGCCGCAATGGGGCAGGAGGCTGTGCAGCACATCACATCGCTGCCGACACAAGGGGAGGCAGGTGGGTGAGGGGGGAGCTGCCCCACGTGCCCAGCACCCGCTTCCTTCCAGCCAGGCCATTCCTTGCTCAGCGACCTTCCCTTTCACTCCCCTCCCAAGCCAGATTGCCATGCTACAGAGGATAGGTGGGGTATTCCTAGTCTCCCTCCACCGTTTCGGAGCCAGGGGGGAGTGACGGTGAAAGGCCGCTATATGCCGCTGTAGGGACTTTCTTTGCACTTCGCCCCACAAATCACCTGCTCGGCAGCTGCCACCGCCTCCTTCTCCTCCACCAACTCTCCCGTGGCTTGCGGCGTAACTGGGCGGCACAAGTCTCCCCCCCCACCTCCCTTCAGCAGCCCTCCATCACCACCACTGGAGAGAACAGAGAACGGGGAATGGAGCAGTTAGCTGCTGCAAGAAGATTGCATAGACCATGGGTGTCAAACCGCTGGCCTGCGGGCCGGTTGCATCGTGCGGAGGCTGTGCCCCCCCAGCTCTGGCAATGCGAAAGAAGTCGCGATATGTCGCGATACGTCACATGATGTGGCGAGTTTGACACCTGTGGCATAGACTAACTATAAACAATGGCATGACAAAATAGCAACAAAGGTACATTGGAAGATCTCTAAGAAATATCATTTGCCTGCAGAAGACCTTGGAGGTCTTCTAGTCCAATCCCTTACTCAAGCAGGAAACCCTATACCATTTCAGATAGGTGGCTGTCCAGTCTCTTCTTAAAAACCTCCCGTGATGAAGCATCTACAACTTCTAAAGGCAAGTTATTCCACTGGTTAATTGTCCTCACTGTCAGGAAGTTTTTACTTAATTCCAGGTTGCTTCTCTCCTTGATTAGTTTCCAGCCATTGTTTCTTGTTTTGACTTCTGGTGCTTTGAAAAATAAGTTGACCCCCTCTTCTTTGTGGCAGCTCCTCAAATACTAGAATATGTCACCCCTAGTCCTTCTTTCCTATAGACTGGCCACATCCAATTCCTGCAACCATTCTTCATATGTTTTTGTCTCCAGGCCCTTAATCATCTTAGTTGCTGTTCTTTGCACTTTTTTCCAAAGTCTCAACTTTTTTTTGTTGTAATGTGGATGCAGTATTCCAGGTGTGGTCTTAGTAAGAATTTATAAACCGTTACTAATACTTCACATGATTGTGATTTTATGCCTCTGTTTATATAATGAAGGATTGTATTAGCTTTTTTGGCTGCTGCCATACACTGCTGGCTCATGTTTAAGTGATCATCCACTAGGATCCAAGGTCCCTCTCACAGTTATTGTTTTTCAGTCAGGTTTCGCCTAATCTGTATTTATATCTTTGGTTTTTCCTGCCTAGGTGTAAAACCTTGCTTTTCTTCACATTAAATTTCATGTTGTTGGATAGGGCCCATTGTTCAAATCTGTTAAGATTTTTGAGCTTGTCTTCTGGGGTGTTGGCCATTCCTAACAGCTTAGTGTCATCTACAAATTTGATGAATTTCCTCTTCTATTCCCCCATCTAAGTCATTTATGAAGATATTGAAGAGTAATGGCCTAAACACAACCTTGTGATACCCCACTGCTTACTTCCCTCCATGTAGATGTAGTACCATTAAGGACAACTCATTGAGCATAGTTTATCAACCAGTTACAAATCCATCTACTAGTGAGCTCACATTTTTTTAGCTTACCAAGTAGGCTGTTGAATTCCTTGCTGAAGTTTAAGTATACTATGTCCACAGCATTTCACTGGTTTATTAATTTAGTCACTTTGTCAAAGAATGAAATAAGATTGGTTTGGCACTATCTGTTTTTAACAAACCTGGGCTGGCTACTATTTATAACTTTGTTTGTTTCTATGTGTTCACAGATCTGTTTTTTGATTATCTTTTCCAATATCTTCCCAGGTATTGATGTTAGGCTGATTGGTCTATAGTTTTCTGGGTGTTCCCCCCCCCTTTTTTTTTGAAGATGGGAACCAAATCAGCTCTTTTCCAATCTTCTGGTAGTTCCCCAGAGCTCCAGGATTTTTTAAAGATATGGTACAATGATTCTGGGATAACATCTGCCAGCTCCTTCAGAATACTGGAATGTTCAGGTCCCTGTGATTTATATTCATCAAGATCAGACAGGTGTTCTCTTACCATTTTCTTGCTTATTTTAGTTTTTATTTCTAGACTGTCTTTTACAGATGTTTTTGGTAGGTTGGGCTATAATTTGTTTTGTGTGAAGACTGATGCAAAGAATGAGTTAAGCAGCTCTGCTCTCGCTCTCTCTACTGCCTGTTACTTCCTTGCCATCTTCTCTCTTTAGTGGACCAACTGTTTCCTTGACTTTTTTCTTGTTATTTATATGTTAAAAGAAACTTTTTTTTATTATCTTTGACTTTTGTTGCAAGTCTTTGTTCATTCTGAGCCTTTGCTTTCCTGATTTCATCTTTGCAGATTCAGGCTATCTGCTAATATTCTGCTTTAGTTAATAAAAAGTGAAAGTGCTCTCGAACTTTATAATTCAAACATATACCTGGCACATCCCAGACTTAACAACTGTTGATTAGAAAGACAAAATGTCTGGGTAATAGATATTACCCAGTACCTGGAGACAGAAGAATAGAAGAGAAAGAACTGGTGAAAATAACAAAGTACAGACATCTGCAAATAGATAACCTTTATTGTTATAATTTACCGTGGCCCACTGGCACACATTAAAAATAGAAGTAGAATGACTGTGCCAAAAGAAAGATAGTCACCTATGCCCTTTTAACTCCCACTTAGATTACTGTAAAGCACTCTACATGGGACTGCCCTTGAAGAGCATTTGGAAACTTCAACCGATGTAAAATGAGGCTGCACAGGCAATAAATGTTATATAGCACATGTAACATCACTACTCTGTGAGCTGCATTGACTAATAGTGTGTTTCCAGGTGCAATTCAAGGTGCTGGTTGTTGCCTTTAAAGCCCCACATGGTTCAGGACCAGATTAACTCAGGGACAATCTTTTTCCAAGGTTCTACCAACCCAATCCAACAAATTGGGCATGCTGCAGATCCCATCAGCCTAAGAGTGTCAACTGGCAGGAACTATAAGATGGACTTTTTCTGTTTTTTAAAATTGCTTTAATTTTAGAATTGAAAGCTGCCCAGAGTAACTTGGTTGAGTTGGGTGGCTATACAAAATGAATGAATGAACAAATGAAATAGTACTAATAGTAACAGGGGTCTTGGGTGCAATTTCAAAATAACTGCAGCACCATTTGAATATCATTGGCATTGACAAAATCACCATCAGTCAATTGCAAAATGAAGTTTTGCTTGGAACAGCTGCCATCCTGCGACAATACCTTTAATACCATCAAACACATGCCTATTCCAGGTCCTTGGGAAGGACTCCATAGGTTGATAAAAATGCCAAAACAGTCTAAACATCTGGCTGGCTGTGCAGGAAACCATAATAATAATGCCATTCTACTTCAGTTAAACAAAGACATATATTAAATATACTTTTAGTATTTCCTCACACAGTATACTATATAGGCAATGCTTCAAAATGTAAACTCATCATAAACAATTTTATGAAGAGCTTGTGGTTTAATACTGATGAGACACACATCAGCTTTTATTTATATTTTTATGGTCTGAATAGAATAAACCAATTTATTAATATATAAGATTTTATATACATATACAGTATGTATAGAAAGAGTACAGAGAAGAGCAACAAAAATGATTAGGGAACTGGAGGCTAAAACATATAAGGAACAGTTGCTGGAATGGGGTATGTCTAGTTTAATGAAGAGAAGGACGAGGAGGGACATAATAGCAGTGTTCCAATATCTCAGGGGCTGCCACAAAGAAGAGGGAGTCAAGCTATTCTCCAAAGCGCCTGAAGGCAGGACAAGAAGCAACGGATGGAAACTAATCAAGGAGAAAAGCAACCTATAACTAAGGAGAAACTTCCTGACAGTTAGAACAATTAACCAGTGGAACAACCTGCCTCCAGAAGCAGTGAATGCTCCAACACTGGAAGTTTTTAAGAAGAGACTGGATAGCCATTTGTCTGAAATGGTATAGGGTTTCCTGCCTGAGCAGGGGGTTGGACTAGATGACCTCCAAGGTCTCGTCCAACTTTATTTTATTATTATTATTATTATTATTATTATTATTATTATTATTATTATTGTTGTTGTTGTTGTTGTTGTTGTTGTTGTTGTTGTTGTTGTTGTAGTATATTTTAATAGCAAGATTTTAAATTCATTTATGAATCTATTCATTTTTAAAATCAGTATATTTTCAGGCTTTTAAATACCATTTAAACTGGTGTATCTTCTTGTTATCACAATTAATTGCAAGCATATGTCTAAGCCTTTTATGAATTTTGCCCTTATAATGTGACCCATTATTGTGGCTCACTTTATCCCCTTGAGTTCTAAAGTATCTTTGGAGTTGCCATGGATACCAGTGACATGCTTTTTCCCAAACCAAACACTAAAAACTCACACAGTAGGAATCTGAGCCATCTATGGTTTTCTGCTCTCTTGATACCACTCCTTAAGTTTACTACCCCCTCTCAGAAACAAGCTGCACAATATCTACTTAGGTTCTAGATGAAATATATCAGTAACTATTTTTGTTTTAAAAAATAGAATTAAATTGATCAACCCCTCCCTAATGAGCCAATTCAATGAGAGATTGAGTTTCTTATGGTAGTAATTTGTGAATTTCAGAAATAACAATGAAGTTCTCAAGTAAAATACAAACAATGTTCAGTTTAAGACTCAGCTTAGAACACGGGTCACCCACCAGTCCTGCTCATAAATATAACAGCATAAAACATTTTACATATTGTTCAGTGAAACAAACTTAGCAATTATTTCATTTATAACTCTTATTTTCCTCAGGTGAAATTCAAGAGAGCATAGATTGGGTTCTGGGGCATTGTGTAATTTAGATGCTGAATAGATCCAGATTCTTCTTCAGCAAAACCTGCCCTTTCAGGCTATAATCTGGAAGCAAAAAAGCTTTTTCATCATTCTTTGTCTTCCAAACTTTATTCTAAAAGCAGAGGATTTACACAATGTTATTTTCATACCTTTTGGAAATTTCATTCTCTTTCTCTTAAAGTTAGATACTTCTCAGGGGTATCTGAGTGGAACACTACAATTAAGGTGCAGTTGAACTCCAATCTTTTTCTATGCACTTGTGGAAACTCCTGATCCTCCTATACTGAATTGCAAATTGATCTGAAACTACTTATTACATGCATCTTCTATAAAATCTGGATAAGACAACACTTATGTATTTATTTATGCTTTATGTCATCCTTCAAAAGCAGATTGTAAGATCATAAGATGATCTGAACTTATCATAAATAAACAGAACAGGAATAGTTAATCTTCTAGATTAAATTGTGACAGAAGGTTCATTTTATGTAGCCACAGCATTTGTGAAGAAAACACATGCTTTGTCCTCTTTCAGGGTTATATGAACTAAAAGAGTGGTGATCATATAGTTTCAGATTCAACAGTTGATATATCTAAACAGACAAACATAAGATTGCACTACAACTAGTAATCCTCATTGTACAAGAATAACTCACCAATACAAAAATGTGCGATATTTTAAGGCCTAAGGAATACACTTGGCATCTGAATCACAATGAAGAACAACACAAAATCTATATTTAGTTTGATTGTATTTACATTTAATTAAAATTAAATTATTTTAATGGTATTGGTTACTCTAGGGCAGGGGTGTCAAATTGGCGGCCCACGGGCCAGATGTGTCACGCACAGGCCACGCCCACTCCAGCTCCGCAAAGACAAAAAAGTCACGATACGTCACATGATGCGATTGAGTTTGATACCCGTGCTCTAGGGCAGTGATGGCGAACCTTTTAGAGACCAAGTGCCCAAAAACTGGCCCCGCTCCGCTCCACCCCCTGCCCCGCCCCCACCCCCACCCCACCT
Organism: Protobothrops mucrosquamatus; assembly: GCF_001527695.2. Lineage (NCBI taxonomy): Eukaryota > Metazoa > Chordata > Lepidosauria > Squamata > Viperidae > Protobothrops > Protobothrops mucrosquamatus. Next base: position 613,445 of record NW_015386629.1, on the reverse strand, counting down.
GCCTGCAGGGCCACTCACCGCCTGCAGGGCCCGCCACAGATTGCTCAGGCAGCCCAGCAGTGCCATGGTGGCCATGCCCTCTGCCCGCACTCCGCAACATCAACTGTGTGCGATAGGGCATAAAGGCAGAGTCTTGTCTACACTGCCTGGCTGCCATGTCCATGGCTGCGCTGCTCCGCATGGGCCACGCTCAGGAGCAACTCTCCTCCAGGGGGACTGCTGGTGAGGAGGGGGTCACGGGGGGAGGCAAGGCTGGGGCAACGGCACATGTGCTCACAAAGAAGGCTCCAAGTGCCGCCTCTGGCACCCGTGCCATAGGTTCGCCACCACTGCTCTAGGGTATTTCATAATTCCAGAACTGTAAATCAAGAACTGTAAATGTAATGGCTACATCCCAGGCATGAACATCTACAACAAGCTGATTTCATCAAAATACACAATATACAACAGGCTAGCACAATAAAAACTCTATCTCTTACATATGTACATTGTGATACAAGTACAAAAGGAGCAGAGTTTGCATTACTATGTGTTCATATACCTTTTTTTCATTTGCCCTATGGCTGTCTATATCTACGGGGCCTCAGAATGTGTAACTGTACTCTATTAAATAACCTGATTAATCCGTAATTGGATAATGGCATGCTGGCATGCACAATTATTTGTCCCCCATAATGAGGCTTTGTGCTCAAGACTGAAATCAAAGAGTTAATGTACTTTTCGGAAAATAAAAATGATCTCAAGACCATTTCAATTTCTATTTGTTTTTATCTTAATCAGTTTTAGGGCATATCTAAATGCAATCAGCTTTTTGGAAGCAGTCATTTGCATTGTCTGTATCCAGCTAATGAGTAAATGTATTTCCCGGATTCATAATGAATATATTGAATAATTATTATACTAGGGATTGGTAAAGTGAAAATTTATTAGACTATATGAAATGTGGATGTCATTCATATTACACGTAAGACTGTATTAAAGTTGCTTAATATACAATTGAAAGTTGTCAGCAATAAAACATGTAGCTATGATTCTTCTGCCAGCTGACTGGGAAAGCGAACTGCCAAACAGAGTTAAAGATAGAAAATCTCCAAAGCCAAGTGGCCTTGAAACCCACAGCCACTCAATCTTGCCAGGGTTGAGCTGAAACCTGTTTTCCTCCATCCAGACACCCACAGCCTCTAGGCAGCAAGAAAGGACCTTGGTAACCCAGGGCAATGATATGTAGTTGGCTATTATCAGCATACTCATGATAATGCACTATCAACAGATAACTTTCTCAAGAGGCTTCATGTAGATGGAACTACTATAGCATTGTATCTCCCAATTCCCTGAGCCAGCTCAGGAGAATGCCACGATCAAAGGTATCAAATACTGCTAACAGGTTGAGGGCCAGGATGGAGGCACTATCCCTATCCTAACCACACCAAAAGTCATTAACAATCTTAATCAGTACCATCTCAGTACTGTGGCCAAACTTGAATTTTGACTGAAAGGAATCCAGATAATCTGCCTGTTCCAGGCCCTACTGTAGCTGTAAGCTGACAACCTTCTCAACAACTTTTTCCCAAAAGGGATTTGTTAGTCCAGCAATATCCTCTTATGGAAAAGACAACCAACCGACTCTGACAAGGAGTTTGTAACCATTCTTCCCACATATAAGCATTTACTATTATCCGGACCCAATCACCTATTATGTCCTAGATTCCTAGAAGAACCTAATCAGCCAGGAAAGACAGGGGTCTAAAAACTAAAGGTCAGGGCTCAACTCACAGCTCTAGGGACCCTGCCCACTTTATCAGGGTCAACATTTTCAAATTCCTCCCAAATAGCAGGCAAGACTGTGGCTCAGGCAATTCACAGATCTGTACAATCTGAGTCCAATTACAAGAAATCTGAGCAATTTTATCTGACAAGTGCCTAGAATCCTCACTGTGACCCTGCAGTTGTTCTCATTGCCCCTCCTTATCTTAATCTCTAGTTTTTCTAGTTTGGGGAAACAGATCCAACTTCTCTTGGGTTCAGAGGAAAGAGACAACTATCCCTTCATCCTATTACACTACCATGCAGCAGATAATAGTCACCTGGATAGTCACTCCATATTCAAAATGTTGGGCGTGTTCAGCTTTCTATTCTTTCAGATTTACATCTACTAAATATACACTGTTATTAGCTCTATTTTTATCTGCCACTCATGCAGTATACTTAAAATTCTGAACATGTTTACATTATCCAAACAGCAGGCTAATGGATCTCCAAAGTAGGCAGTCATGCATAATTCAAATCAGTATCCTAAGGCTTGCAACTTCAAATAAAAAGTGCTTCTAAATTAGATAAGGTGTGACTTTAACATGAAAAAGTATAACTAATTTCCTTTTTTATCTGACAAATTGATGCATTTTGTAAAGAGCTGACATTAATGTGCAGTATCTATATAATGGTGCATTTGTAACTTTCTGTTAAAGTGATGAACTGCTACAAAATAAAGTAAACATGATGGCTGTAAAACAAGTTAATGAACTCTAAGTATTCAAAGTTTAAAATAACTCAGCAAGTACCAGTAAAACAAAAAGGAGATTTTAAGAAAGTACTGTACAAATTCCTAAATTTCTGGATAGCCATAGAAAAAGCAGTACATTCAAAAATTCTGTACAACAATACGCCATAGACTGATTTTTTAAAAATTAACAGAGGAAGGGGGGGATAAATTCAGGTTGCAACTATATTAGCAAAATTGGAAGGCATTACCATTGTCTTTCCTGTAGCAGACCTTGTTTTGGATGAAAAACTCCACTGATAAGAAAGGGGGGAAATGCAAAATAGGGTCTCCACCTGATTTAGTTTGGAATTGACCTGATATAATAGATCTGTGAAGAAGTAAAATATGGTAAAATAGCAACAGATAAATGGAATGACTTCTTCACACATTATTATTACTATTGTTTATCATATAGCACATACCTTCATATAGAACGTAGTGAATAACAGATGTAGTAATGACCATCAATTTAGCTTAGTTTAAAAAGAATTTTATAAATGATATTTAATACTGAAGGTAATCAGTATTATTTTCAATTGCAGTGGAAATAGAAATTTTAAGTAGGACTTTGATTTAATTTAGCATACTTACCTATCATACTAATAGCCTAGGTATTAACAGATCCAAGCAATAGAGACTATATTAAGAATATAAACTCAAAAATCTAATACTGAAAAGAATTATTAATTATATAAAGAAAATAGTTACTTAACTGCCTTGATACAAAGGCAGAAAAGTCACATAGTAAATGCAAAACATTTGCATTTGTAGATAGCTGCCTGAAAAACAAAAATACAAAAGCAACAAAAGGAGAACACATTTTATTAGAGCAAAGTATAGTAGGTTCTGGTGGCAATGTTTACGATCATCTGATCAGTTTTTTGACTATTTTTTGTTTTCCAGCAAAAAATAGCATAATATTTATTGGCTACGCTGAATTCAGACTTATAAACATATGATTCACAAGACCGTATGGTTTGCTTAATGACTATGGTGAATTGCTTAATGACTGTCATAAAATTGAGTCGGGTCACATGGTGTGATTCAACTTACAACTGCAACAACTTACAACCAAAATTCCAGGCTCAGTTGTGGTTCTAAGTTGAAGACTACCTGTATTTAAATCCTGTTGCTATTTAAATAAATATTTTTGCATCCAGCAAGATATTAGAAATGAATATAAATGTTTCAAATAGGATAACAATTGTTAGTTTATATGGCAGCTTTTTAGATGTCACAAACAGACAATGTTTAGAGCAACTGTTGGAAAATACAGCACCTGAAATAGATTGTTATTTGAATGCTTTCAAAGTAACTCTACAGAAAGGAACAATTCAAAATGGAGTACAAAGGAATGTAGTAAACATTCAAGTATCTGCCTAAACAAAAAAGGTATATATGTGATAAATAATGAATGATGAAGATGCCATTTGCAGATCATGTAGCTTTTTTCATTTGCTGGTCACTACTTTACTATACACTATATTTTAAGATTTCTGAAAACCACAGGCAATAATTAGGATACTGAAAAAGAAAAAGACATAAGAAAAAAAACCTAGAGAAGAGTTGAAGAAGAAAGAGTACAGAAATTTAGACAAAGTCCCCAATATATGTGCATAGGTGCAGGTGACAAAATCTCTTTTTGTCCCACATAATTTCTCACAATTCCAACTTGTAGCAAATATTTAAATCATTTTTCCTGCAATCCTCCAAAACCTAAGTTAGATCTATAAAAAGCTAATTCACCATAATGCAGTGCTTGAAATTCCAAATGATTTTCTGAGTCTTAAGAATCACATGGACACTATAGTCCTCTTCTTTTTAAAATATATTTCATAACCTCAAGCAGAGATGAATAAAAGTATTAATGTCAAACAAGTTGCTCACTTAACAGTAAAAAGAAAAGTGAGGAAAGAAAGACTGCAGACATAATAATCCTTTACTACAGAATTCATGGAAGCTGACAGAGTCTTTAATCTCCCCATAAAGACATATATTATGATAAATTGCTTGACTGGAACACAATTCAACTTTAAACAATCTTCAAAATCTTCAGTTCAATTACAATAAATAGGAGTTATGCAAGTGACTCCGATGGAAGGTGACCTAGTGTAGTAGAAATATTCTAATGTTGCTAACTAAAAATACATTACAAATACTGTACCAGCCTACAATCTTTGTTGCTTTTAATTAAGACAGCTTGTAGCTAGAAGACTTCGATGCTGAATTGTTTGGGGGGGGGAGAAGACAGTTGGAAAGAAAAAAGACACTGGGTTATGAGAAATGGTTATATTTGTCTTTTTTTTCTTTGCAAGTCTTTCTATTTTAAAATCTGAACTGTCATGAAAAATGTCTTAAAAGCATTTCAGATATCCCTTTGTTGTCTGCTCTTTCATTTCATTGTTATTCTCATCAATTCTTTTTAATCAGGCCTGCTTCTGCTCCATGTAATAATAATGACTGACAAATCTGCAGTTGAAAGGCTGTTTCTAAAGATGAAAAGTAGTTATTTTATTAATGTACTTATTAATTATTATATAGATTCCTATATAGATTTTGTGTGAAAATAAGGACATGCAATTTATATACAAATTTATAATGCAGCCTGTCAAGAGTGATTTCATTTAAGGATTCGAATGCAAACTGAGCAAAACAATTAAAGCAGAATGCTATTTTAAACTCATTCATTTGAATTATATGTCAGTAGACAAATTAGATGTAAAAATATACTTTTGTTAGCTGATTTTTTGGCTATATGTTCAAGAGTAAATCTAGTCAAGATACAAATAATTATCTCAGAACACTGGAATGAGAGACCTACCATGAGACTCAACAATGCTGCAAACCTCATTCTTCCTATATTTCCACAGTTAAAAGAAAGATTGGGCTGCTACCAGATGCTGCAGCTAAATTGGGAAAGGGTGGTGGAGTGGCCAATGTCCAGAAATACAGGCTACTCAACTCAGTCAAAATCTATAACACTTGTAAACATGAATTTAAGGTACTTGAGCATGAGGCTATGACAAACACAGCACTCAAAGACCCAATAATATCAACTACTNACATATCGGGAGTGTTTTGCCATTGCCGGCAATGGGATGGGCGCGGCTTCCGCATGTTACGTCCGGCCCACGGGCCGGCAATTTGACACCCCTGACCTAGAGTATATACACGAATATCAGCAGATGTGACTTGTGACTATTGAAAGTTATGATGGGCCTCTGCAGTACTACTTATGACCCAGATTTGTTCCAGCAGCTACCCTCCCCCTGTGGTCACATGCTCATATTTTGGATGCCTGGCACCCAGCCCATATATATGGCCATTTGCAGCATCCCACAATCCCATGACCACAAGTTACAATGTTTTTCACCAGAATCCAGCATTGACTTTCAGTTTCTGGCAAAAAAATACCCAATGTTTAAAATGGAATCACCTAATGACCTCAGTGTTCACTCAGTGGCTATGGTGTTAGTTTAAGATGCCACAAAAGAGGTCATAAAATCAGGCGTGGTCAGTCACGTGCTGACCTGCTTAATGACTGGCGTAACTTACAATTGAATTTTGGGCAGTTATGGCTGAGGACTACCTTACACAGAAGTCAAATTGACTATGTTGTTGATAGAAGAAGAAGAGCTCAGTCATAACAGCAAAATCATGGCCAGGGGATGACTGTGGAACAAATTGTGAACTGCTCGTATACAAGCTCTAAATCAAGCTAATGTAGAAAACGAAAGTCAACCAATTTCCAGGTATGATCTTGAGCATTTTCAAGGAGAACATCATTTCAAGGAGAACATCATCAATTGTTTTCTAGTCTTGAACCTCATTAATAATGTACCAGAAGAACCACAACATGAAATCAAGGGAATTGTTAAGGATGAATGTTAAACAAGACTGCCAAAGAACAAGAAACAGAAAAAAGCAAAGCTATGTCAAAACAATCAAAGCTGTCAAGAAGCCAAAACCAAAAATTTCAGAGAACTGTTAGAAGAGAGAAGAAACAGTATTCCAATGATATTTGTAGAAATATTGAAAATGGAGACAGGCATGGATATAAGGAGAGTTATTCAAAAGATCTCTGAACTCATAAAGAGGCTTCAATCTCAAACAACTATGCTAGAGAAATCAGTGATCAAATATTAACTGATTCAAAGAAAATCAAACATATAGAAGGTGTATACTGACATTCTGTATAGTAGATATCAACATCCAAAATACTTAGAAGTATTTCTTACTTATAAGAATCTCTTTTACTAGAAGATGAAATCAGTCCAACACTTCAGTCAAAAGTCTTGGTAACCAAGTCAAAAGGCTACAGTTATTGAGGGAATGGGGATGTGGTGGTTCAGCAATTAAAGATGCTGAGCTTGTCAGCTGGAAACCTGACAGCCTGGGTTCAAGACCCGAGAACTGAATGATGGGGTCGGCTCCCGTTACTTGCCCCAGTTCCTGACCACTTAGCAGTTCGAAAGCATCCAAATGCAAGTAGGTAAATAGATACTATTTTAGTGAGAAGGTAACAGCATTCTGTGCACCTCGGCATATAGTCATGTTGGTCACATGACCATGGAAAAGTCTTTGGACAATGCTGGTGACTCCCTCGGTTAAGAAATGGAGATGAACACCGACCCCCAGAGTTGGTCACAACTGGACAGGGAGAACTTTTACCTTTATTGAGGGAATATCTATAGAAATATGGTTAGCAAGAGAAGAATCTGTAAAAGTTCTAACCAAACTATGTCAGCAAATCTGAAAAATGAAACAGTAGCTAACATACCAATACCAAAGAAAGGAGTGTGCAAACTGTCATACAACATCATACAAACTATCATACAAACTATCATACAACATATCTAGCATAGTGTGCAAACTATCATACAACATCCTTAATTTCACATATCAGCAAAATAGCATTCAGCATCATTTAGCACAGTTTAGAGTCTTACATGAAAAAAGACATTCCAAATATTCAAGTGATCTTTAAATAACACTGGGGAACAAGAGATAAAATTGCTGTCACGTATTGGATCAAACCCCAAAAGAAACCAATATATACTTCATTGTTTATAGAAAACTTTTTATTGTGGTCTATCATGTCAAGCTGTGGACTGTCCTTGGGAAAATGGGGATCTCAAAACAATTTGTTGTCCTATAGACAAGTCAGAAATTATATAAAATCTGGATGGAACATGGCAAAACAGACTAGCTCCAGGTCAGCAAAGGAATGCGACAAGGCAGCACACTCTCCCATATCTCTGCAACCTATATGCTGAATGTATATTGAGGAAAACTGAATTAGGAGAATGTGGTTTTAAAATTGGGAAAAGAAACACCAATAACTTGCACTATGTTTGTGGCACTATTCTAACACATGAAAGTGCAAATGATCTGCAATTTCTGTACTGAAAAAATGGGTTAAAGATTAAATGTAATCTTTACATTTGATTCATGGCAACTGGGACAGCAACCATCCTAAGAATGGACAATGAAGATACAAAAGTGGTAAATAACAATTATGAGAAATACACGTTTGGAGGAATCTATGATTGGGGTTAAAATTGGTGATAGAAATAGCAACAGCCACCGATATGCAGATGATATACCATTGCTTTCAGAAAGCAAGGAGAATCTTGAGTAGTTAATCCTGACAGTCAAAGATGAAACTGAATTTGGACTGCATCTTAACATCAAGAAAACAAAGTTAAGACAACTGCAGAGAACACACAGGTCAGAGTGCAGATCAACAATGAGACCATCAAAACAGTAAAGGAATTGACCAAAGTGGTGATTGCAACCCGGCGATCAGAAAGCGTATAAGCACTTGGAAGAACTGCAATGTCTGGCATGAATAACATCTGAAAGAGTAAATACATCAGTCTCCCAACCAAATGCAGATTAGTTAATGCAATAATTTTTCAAATTGCTACTTATGGCTGCAAAACCTGGACTCTGAAAAAGGCAGACAGGAGAAGGGTGGATGCCTTAGAACTGTGGTGCTGGAGGTGACTATTACGCATCTCATGGATTGCAAAAATAACAAACAAGTCCTAGAGTGGAACGAACCTCATCAAAAATATTACTTGAAGCCAAGATCGCCAAATAGAGGCTGTCATACTTCGGTTATGTCATGAGAGATGACTCACTCGAAAAGTCAGTCATGCCAGGAGTGATTAGCAGAAAAAGGAGAAGCTCTGGCTGGACACTATAAAATATGATATTGGAATAACCATGGTGGATCTGAAGATGGTGGGAGACAAAGGGGCATGGAGAGTGCTGATCCATACAGTGGCCGAGGATTGGACATGATTGAAGGCTGACAAGACACATTAATTATCATCCTTAAAGAAAGTAAAAAAAATATTGATACTAGCACATGGTAGAGTAGCATTGAAGGCCTTGGAAAAGATATTTATATGCCATGATGATTAAGATCAAAATCAAACAAACAATGGTTTTCCTGTGGCACTCTATGAAAACAAAGATTTCTCATTGAACAAAACAGAATAGAAAGGGTATTCATGCTTTTGAAAAATGTGTTGGAAAAAATGCTCAAGAATATCATGGAGAGCCAAAAAATCATAAATGGGTCAGAAAAGATATCAATCCAGAGTCCTCCTTCAAAGCACAGATGAACCAGACTCATATTATATTCTAGATATATGATGTAAAAAGTATTTAGAAGTCTCTAATGCTGGGAAAGATGGAAAGAAAAGTAAAAAGAGAATGATCAGCAGCAAGGTGGATGAATTTATCTACCAATGGATACATCGTTGGTAGATATGAAGGCTGAGGTCTATTTTGTGGCCATTGAGCCATCATTGTCCTGATGGCATTTAAAGAAAGTATGATATGTTATTATTTTGCTAAGTGTCTTTCACTAGCTTTCACAGAGGTTCATAAATGAAGACCAATAACAGCAATATTTACATTTGCTGTTTATAGTTCTTTAAATCTAAGATATACAGACTACGTTGGTGGCTGCTGACATATATGCTGTCTTCTGCATACAATTATAATACAAAGCTATATCAGAGTAAAACCTCAATTTAACAGACTTGAGTAGCAGATTTTGAATACAATGGACAGTATCCTTATCAGGATAGCATGCCAAAATAATGGACTTGTCCATTATTTGGAAAAGCAGTTTCAACAATAGACTTTGTTTTCCCCAAAAATGAATATGCTTCAGTCCATGTTTGATTTCCAAGTGGGGAAAGGAAATTGCTAGGAAAATTGGACACATTGGTGGGATATTTTGATACTTTATGTTTATATTCCTGTTAGTAGGGAGAAATAGAAGGTACTGTGAATATGAAGGTGATGGGAAGTGTACTGGGATTATGGTGATTAAAAATCAAGAAAAGGAGGCTGAGAAGTCTAGGAAATGGGTCAGGTAGCATCTTGGGAAAAAGTTAAGTTGAATATGGGTGAGAGCAGCATGTTAGGATAGCAGTTAATTTGGGAAGGAAGTAAACTGCTGGGAACACCAACTGTTCAAATAGCAGGCTAATGGATATATGGATGATTTAGTAAGAACAGCAATTTATTTCCTCCAACTGGTTCCTATCCTGAACAATGCTTTGTTGCTGACAGACATTTGGGAAAAATTGTTCTTAATGTCAATCTTGAGAATGAGTTCCATTAGAAGGCTAACTCTGGAAAGAGACTGGGGGGAAAAGGAAATATTTGGATTTAAGATGTACCGGCATTTAAACCACCTGTTTCCCAAGCAGTCCATTAAACCAAGGTTTGGCTCTATTTAAATACCAATTTAATTATCATACAAGGTCACATCTGGACTGCAAAATTCCAAATAGTCAAGTAAGAAACAAGTAGGTCCAAACCCTCTAACAGTCCATATTGTTGAAGCTTATATGTGATAGCTCATCTATCATGTTTTTTTTTTGTACAAACTGCTGTCAATTGTACTGACAGAGATTCTGGAAAGTCTTTCAAAACTACAATTCTCAGGGTTCTTTTTAACTTAATATCCCACAATGCACAAGGTTTTCCTAGTCTATAAACTGATTTTTTGGCAGGAGGCTTACAATCATTATTGAACAGGCCTAATTTTTTAAGACAGGATCATCTGGTCAAATTCTGCATACAAATGAATGTGATCCAGCCAACTTTCAGTGTATAATGAGGGAACAATTGTGGAGGGATGCAAGTCCATGACATCCAACTTAGGTTACTAAAAACAACACTGTCAGATGTTTTAACAAATTGGATCAGAACCACTTAAAGTATTATATGTAGGTGGCATAAGATTCTGGTTTGTTTTTTGGTGCAACAGACAAATTAGGCTGGCAACTACAGGCCTGTGTGGGGAACAGAAGCAGCTCCGGATGTAGGAGTTAATCCCAAGTCAACTCCTTTCACAGAAAAGCCCACCTGAGACCTTTTTATTTGTGAGAATTGCTTGCAGCAGCATTCTATCTTCCAAGGCATAGCAAAGGGCCCTAGAATCAACTTCACTGAGTTAGAATTGTGCCCTTACTATGAGAAAATGTCCGAAATTACTTTTAAAATGTGTTATTTTACACCCACATATATATACAAATACCACTTATGCATAAAAAATGTGTGGTTGAAATACAGCATATATATCTTGCATTGTAATGTGTATTTTAGTACATAGCTGTTCTTAATGAAATTATCCTAAGTGCGATAACTTTGTTTTCATCAAAGAAAACTTTTCTTCTTCATAAACAATTTGTATGTGCCAACTATTAAGGACTATATAGTTATATAAAATCAGTTACAAATGGAAGGTACTCCATGCAAGTTAATTTGTTAAAATCCAAACCAAGCAGATATCCTCACCAGAAGGTTGCAGTTTAGTGGTAGTGGTTTTTGTTTTTAAAAGCAAAATGCCAGAGTGTCTCAATGAGGAATTCAGTCAGGTGAAACCGCTGAAGTTTAGAGAAAAATCTCACAAGCTTTCTGTAGTAATGATGTGATTAGACTATTCAGATTGGGAAAAAAAGATATAGTAAAGTAATACTCAGATGTATTCAGTTATAGACAACCATTTTGTAGCAGACAGCCCTTACCCTTTATCTTGGGCCTGTTGGCTTCTTGACTGAGCCAACTTTCTAATATGGTCAAAGATTGAGAAAGATGTTGAATATCTTCTTTAAGAAAGTCTGACAATATAATTCCCAGATTACATTAAACGGAGAAATTTCAATCTTCACCATGTCATAATGTGCTATAAACTAAAAACTCAACTGAAGCCTGTCATTATAGCAACTTTAAAAATATTTTATTAGCTACAGTCTTATGGTATAAATTTTATGCTATTTTATACTATAAAACATAGACATTAACTTTTCATTAAGTGTGTTACTGCATTGTATTTTATTGCATGGGGGGGGGGGGGGCAGAAAGCATCAGTCAGAAGGGCCAGGATACAAAATGGACAATGGCATGCCATTCATACAGGCATCTTTTTACTTCTGTTTTTTTTTCTTCTTGTCTGTTGGGCTTGTTTTTTAATTGTAACTGTGGCAAGTCCATCTTAGCCCTTCTATCTCAATTTTTGTAAGGTTTTTTTATCCTAAAGAGGCAGGAAAAATTGCTACTGATTTAATTTAGCAAGAAAGCATTTGGTTAGTGGTAAAAAAGGACTTTAATTGCTTGTATCAGGAATAAAAATACAAGACCTCTATTTCATCACTTATATTGTAAATTTTATGACATTTTTCTTTCCAAGAACTGAAGCAAGATCCAGTATAAGTACCCTTTTAAGGTTTGCCTTTAAACTTTACCTAAAGGCTAATCTGCAAATCCATCATTTTAATAACTTTAAACATTTCTCAATAACTTTTATTTGGAATTTCCCTTGAAGTGATTTAAACTTCTTTTACTAAGGGTAGTTGAGTACTTTTTTTATCAGTATAGTGATCATCATTTTGGAAAAAGATCCTTGAAATACATAGTGGACAGACTTCCTAAAATATAAATATCCAAGATCCTTCATGATACAGTATATACATAAAAACTACTGTAGTATCTGTAAAACCCTAAACTATTTAAAAAACAAATTTGTTTTTCGTGAAACGCTGTTCTTAAGTGTAGGTAAATAAAAAAGTAGTTCACTGTTATATATCTATTGTTATAAAAGCTAGAAAGGATGCTGCATTGTTAAACATTAATTTTATATCAATTTTTATTTTATTCAGTATATATGTCAACATAATACATATGTAAGGCCTAAATGTTGTTTTATAGTCTTCATTTCTAATGTGAGACAAGAATTTCAGTAGTTCAGCTCTGATCATTCATGAGCAGGCTGGTGGTATTTTCATCTTGTTAATGATGTGCTGGTTACTGTTTTCTCTGCCATTATGTCCTAGGATGGGCAGATAGATATCTCTCCATTGCAAATCAGATCGATAACTGAATCTTCTTTATTAATGTTTTCCTGCATTCAAAGTAAATTCATTTGTAATATGTCATATTTCAACATGTTCTTTCTCTGAAAAAGTTAGAAATAAGCCTAAATATGCTTTGAACATTTTAAGACAAAGTGTGCTTATACTTTTGGTAACAAAATCAGTACTTATGAAAATACTAAAGCCATATTGTGCTAAACATCTATTTTTATTATAAAAGTTATTCACTTGAGTTGTTGAACATTAAAACTGCAAATTCTTGGAAAACCATAGTTCCATTTTTATTTTCATAGGAAAAAATCTAATTTTTGTTTCCATGAAAGAGAAATTGTAGTCATACAGGATTTAACTTTCCAAAACTGTTTATTTCTTATTCTTTTTCAACATAAAACTAATAAAAAATAGATGCCTGCATGCTTATACTATAAGCTAAACAATTCCAAAACGATCAACCACTTTGCTTGGAAATTATTACTATCCTCCCTTGTAAAAAAAAATCAAATGTTGATGAACAGTGCCTGTCCTGTAGATCATAGATTCCCCACCCCCGGACCGCAGAACGGTACCAGTCTGTGGATCACCAGGAATTGGGCCAGACAAGCAAGTGAAGCCCCATCCGCGCGCATGCATGGGATCCAGGCAGTGTACGGAACCATGCTTCCCAAGGTCTGTGGAAACACCGCCCCCCACAGAACCGGTTCCTGGCGCCCAAAAGGTTGGAGCCCATTGCTGTACATACATTGTCAGAAGTGAAGTTGAGTCATAAAATCAGATACCCGAAAATATACAATATGGGAATTAGTATTTCACATTGTTAAAATGTTGCTTTTGGTCTGCCACGTGAATGGCTGAGAAAAGCAAATTGAATGTACAGTACTTTCGCTGTTTATCAATAAGAAAAATAGAAACTGAGTTTGAAATATGCAGACAGTCTCTCAGAAGTCTAGTACTATGGCTTGGCCCGTAAGGTGAAAAGCTGGAAATCTCAAATATCCTCTCCCTTAAGCCCTATGTTATACACCATGGGTGGCCAACCTTTTGGCCTGCCTTGCACGAAGAGGAGTTGTCTTGGGCAGCATATAAAATATATAGTTTTATAATATAAAATCACATAATAATCTTGTGGGTGGCATTTACTAGCTTCCAGGGTTGCATGTGAAGCTTGGACCGCAGATTGGACATGCCTGGAATACACACTCTGACTCTCCCTTTCTATCTGCATATAGCAGCTTGGTGGACCTCTCCCTAACCCTAGTCTAAAAACCCTTTTAACAACAGGTGCTGTTATTCTGATGAGAGATAAAATTAGGAAAAAAAAATGAGATAATTTCAACAGAACCACTTCCCAACATGTTACTAGAAGCTTCAGCTCTTTCACTCACTCTTTTGGGGAGACACACCAATTCATAAAAGTGACAAAAAGAAAAAAAAAGATCATATAAAACATCAAATTTTAACTTCAAATTCTAACATACAACAACACGCCCTCATGGGGAGAAGGATGGATTAAAGGTGGATCAAGGGTCTTAATAAAACAGCTGTTTTCAGACTAAACGTTTGCAGCCAAATCGCCAAGCTCGGAGATCAAACCAACAGCCCCCACAACTGTTTTCAACTGAGACAATCAAAGATGCAGCATTGCAGTTAGACCACAAGATGGTACTGGTCAGCAACAAACTGCTAATTTACTATATAGCTTACATATAGTCCTCCAAACTTATCAAGGAAACATTACGACAGACTATAAAACTGAATTCATTGCAAGTACTGTATATAATAATTTCTCTGCTAAGAAATGTGATTAAGAAACTGAAAATAAATACAGAGCAAATGCTTGATGTTATTGTTTTATATATGCTTTTTATTTTTAAAATAAAAGCTATTTATCTAGTCACATTCATGAAGATCTTACAGTTAATTAACTACTGAGTATGATAATATGTTTCTGGAGAGAGGAGATTCTTTGCTGGGTGTGGTACTATGTCTGACAGATATTTGTATGATAGTAATAATTATGTAATTATATATTTTACTTCAAATCTATCATTTTGACCAAGCCAATAATGAAAAAGGCTAACAACATATTCAAAAAAACAGAATACATAGAAGCAATATGATTTCTTTGTAAAATATACAACAGTGTTCACACTATAAAAGCAATTCAAAAGACCTGAAATAAGCAGAAGCCAAATACAACTCCTAAGAAAGCACAGTCCACTATTTAGGAATGACATAGTCTCTTAGATAATAAAGAACAGATTTGGTCCATCAAATTTCCAGATTCACACAATATAGTTTCACAATGGAAACTATAATGGAAAAAAAAAGAAAATAACAGTTGAAATTTTGCACAGCCCAAGCAAAGTAACAGATCAAGAAAGAATATTAAGCTATTTGTCTCATTCTCTCTTTCTTACAGCTCCAGTAGGATTTCTCTTACCAGCATTGTTAGTGATTTCTTACAGTCTACTTGTACCAACTGTTTCCAATTCCAATTTCCAATTCATGTCTTCCAAAAAAGCACTCCTAGAAAAACTACTGGGGAATATATTGCAGATTAAACTAGTTTTAATAAAACAAACATATTTTGATTGTTTAAATTACTACTAACATTTTTTATTATGTGCTCTACCTTCTGAAGCCTACAACAATGAACAAAAGAATACAATCTTTAATTTAAAAAACATGACAATAACTAAATCCTGTAGAAGACAATAACAATGCAAAAAAAAATAATCAATTTTATTTTAAGAAATCTGTCTAAAAGACAATCTCCTCTTTGAGCAGTTATTTTCTTACAAATACCTGAGTGCTCTTTAAACAACTACAGGCTTTGTATCCTGCAACTGATTACTATATCCCAATAATTCAACAATAAACACTTGTCATGGCCTGGGACTATTAGCATGCTTGCTCAGCACTATTCCCACTTTCTGTTTCATATCATAACATAAACAAGTAGAACTTCACTCATAGCCTGAAGCTACTGTATGGCATAATCTTTTGCATAAATACAGTATATTCTAAGAAAAGGTATCTAGGTTTTCTAGTATGGATCCAGGTAACCCACTTCTGCCAGAGGCTTTTGTAGCTGCAGACCTACCACCTTTTCAATAACCTTTTACACACCCCCTCCACTTTGGCGGAAGGGTGGAAATTGGAGTCTCTTCCAATCCCCATAGGTAATCCAGAAGTATATCAGATCAGTGATAATGAACGCCACTGGATGATATACGAGGCCAGGATAGTTGCACCACCATCATTCTCACTTCATTAGAGGTCACTGACAAGCATGAGCGATTTTGCATCAGTATTATATCCCAGACTGAAACCTAACTGATAATGCAGACAATTCATTTCCTCCAGGGTCCTCTGAGCCACAGCCTGACCACCTTTAAACAAAGGAAGGTTGAAGATTGACAAAAAAATTGTCCAGTACTGCTGGGTCCAGGCATGGCCTCTTGAGGAGGGGGCAGACAATCACCTCCTTTAAAGTAGATGGAAACTCACCTTTCAGCAAGGAAGCATTTACTATAACTTGAATACAGCTGTGTGTTCTCAGGAGCCCTTAATCAGCCAGGAAGGACATTGGTCTAATACACTGGTACCAGAGCTTACAGTCCCAAGGATTCTATTCCACCTTTTCAAAAGCCACCCAATCAAGCCCAGATAACCAGACAAAACAAAGGACCACTCATCTTCCTAGGACCAGAATAGCTGGAGATCAACGTTGAGTGAATCCTAAAACAATTTTTCAACAGATGCTTTCACAGTGGCCCTAGAAAGGTTTATCTAATCACTTCCTTATCCAGAAAGGACCAGATCACCTGAAACAAGGTCACCAGCAGACTATCAAAGAAATAGGCATGTTTCACCAACCCTTATTACTACCAGGTTAGTCTTTAATAAAGGCTCTTACTTTATCTGGTCAGAACCATTCTTCATGTTCCACCAGAGACAATATAGGCATTTCTTATGAAACTTCATTTCCCAGAGTTCCTCTGAGAACCAGAGGGACATGTGGGCTCCAATCACATAGAGTTTGCATAGGCATGATCTAATCTAAGGCTGCTGTCCCTTGTTCATTCTAAGCAGTGACTAAGATCTCGATTGAAGCATAGACCAGAGCTTCAGGACTTATCCCAAGTTTCCTCTGGAACTCTGTCAGGTCTATCAGGCAGTTAGGATGGACTAACTGAATAGGTTGTTCCTCTTCTTGCAGCAGGGGCAATCTGATAAGTTCCAAAGCTAGCAGGAAGTGTTCCATCAGTTATTTTAAAATTCAGTGATACCTTTATTTTACAATAAAGTTTGTATGCAAATTTCCATAGCAATTTATGTCATTTGCAATATGCCATCATTACACAAACTTGTCATTTCTATAATGAAAATGAAAATTTGAATGAAAAATTGTCATTTATGTAAATCATGAAATTGACATAATGTAATTTGCATCAATGCTCATAATGTTCTCATGCAATTGACAGAAAATTGTTCCGATGAATGAACAATTAGAATAACAGATAACCTTCTTTACCAACTGATCTTTTAAACCAAGATTTCACATTTATTGCTTTTTTCCAAGTTGACTTTACATACACTAAGCACTCAGAAAACAAACACATTTTAAACATCCAGGGTTTTTTTACCCACAAATCCTAAACTATTTCAATAGTACAGTCATTTTTAGGGTATACTGTTATCTATACTTTTTATCTTACAAATGCAATGTCTTTAAAATACTTTTTAATATGAGAAACAAGAACTATAGCAAATCATGTCATACCTTCATCTACAGAGGCTTCACTACTATACCCATCATACTCTGCAGACAAAGGACTATATTTTTGTCTGGTTTCCCAAATATAATTTTTCTGTTGTCTACTGTCGCCTGCTGGTGGCCATGAATTTTGTGTTCTCGACAAGGCTTCATGGTATTTGCCCAGTGCCTCATCTTCACTCTCCGATGATGAACCATGCTGGTCTTTATTTCTATATAAGTTATCTATTTTGGGAAAAGAGAAAAAAATGAACAGATGGTGATATATTTGTTATATTTGGCTAGACACTGAGTAGCTTAAATATGAAAATAACCAGACAATCAACATAAATGTATTCATTTATTAGTTTTATTAATGCTTCAGAAAGCCCAAAACGTCTAGTGGAGAAATAATCACGTTCTCAAGGAATATCAGGGTTATCTCTGAGTTGTTTTCTAGCTTTTTGATATCATTTAATTCCTCCATTTGCATTTTATTTTGTCCCATCCCAATATTTCACTGAATTTCTCACTTTTCTTTCTAGAAAGGGTATCAGATTTATAAATAACATTGAAATAAGTAGTTTACATTATTCTGTCTATTGGATACATATCTTTATTAAGAAAACCTGTTTACAGTTGTTGTTTTTTGAGCAGAAAACCTCAGTACAATCAGATCTTATTAATATTTGAAAAGAAGATCACAAGAAAATTCCAAGGCTGCAAGCTAGTTTGGGAAGTCAAAAAACACAGTGAAAGAAAACAATAAGAAACTAGTTCTATATTGTTGCTATGCAGACTAATGGATGATTCCAGGAAGTCATCAGGAGTTGTATGACTAAACCAAATCTTTTTCTTACCAAGCAGGAGAAGAACTGCATTATGACTTCATAATTTCTATGTAGGTGATTCTCTTTTACTATTATTTCTGAGAGATTCATATAGGTAGTTCTTGAATTACAACCATTTGTTCAGCGATTGTTCAAAGTTAAAGCGGCTCTGCACTAATGGTACTGTTGTAGCACCACTGTGGACACATGATCAAAATTCAAGCCATTGTAGTCTGCTCACACTTATGACGGCACAGGGGCTTCTACTCCCCACACCCACCTAATTCACCCCATTTCTGGCTTTTTGCCTCCCTGCACTCCACCACCCCTGCCTCCTTGAATTCCATTGCTCCAGCTGACCAAGCATATCCAGCATGGTTCTTCATGAGGCAGCAGCTGGCCATGTGAGGCCTTCTTCCCATGCTCACATGTTGCAGTTTCTTCATGAGACCAGAAAGAAGGGCTCACACGGCCAGCAATTCATGAACCGGGCATGCTTTGTCAACTATGGAAAGTATTATTTTTATTTAATACAATACATACAAAGATCAAGGAAAAACAGAGGAAAAATGTGGAAAAAAGTTTAATAACTGGTATTTAAGATAAATAGCAATGTTTAGTACAGAAAAATGTTTTGAAACTTAGAGGTATAAGGGTGAAGATTTGTTCTCTGAGCTTGTGGGAGAACGATTCTTCGCCCTCATCCTACACCCGAGCTACAGATATTCACCACTACTGCAAATCTTAGAGGTATGTCAGTAAATTGTGCAAATCAATATTCAGAAATTGTGTATAATGTTAGCAAGAATATAAGGCAATTTAGGTAATCATTTTTTCACTGACTCTCTGAACCTCTGTTGTTGCCTGAAAACCTCTCAAAAGGATTTGAAACTGGGGATGTATATTACTTTGGATTTGAATACAAAATGATATTTTTTGGAATACCTGGGAACATAAACAGAGTAACTATCTACCATTCCTTAAACAAAATGCATCTTCTTTTGGAGGCTGTACAGCATCTTTTTCTACAAAAACATAGCTTATTTTGAGACAGATATTAAATTTGTGCTGCTGCATACTCTGAAGGACCTTTTTGCCTTCAAATCCAAATATTACACAGTCTTATTAGAGAGCCCTTCTGAGCCACAGGGACAAAATTGGAAGTGGTGAAAGAAGAAAAGGAGCCATTTTATGAATTGTACTTTCGTTCATAAAAATAGAGCTACAGTTCTAGGAAAATACACATATCATAAAAAGAATTGTTTTATAGATAAATGAATTCCATAAAACAGCTAAGAAGAATGTAGTAAAAGATCTGGAAAGGCTGAATGTATTAAGTATGGCTATGATATGACACCTCACCTTTTTCTGGTGTCTTCTTACTACTCACTTCTTTTAAAAAACTTTCTGAGTACTTATTCTTTTCCTTTTCATTTTTCTTTGAAAAATCAGATGTTACATTTTCTTCTTGCTTTGTCACAAGTGTCTTGTATTTGTTTCCTTTTACTTCATGAAAACGGTTTAGTTTTTCAGATCTTGAGTCTGACAGTTCTAGTGTTTGTTCCTCAGTTTCTTTAGGTACTTCTTTAGTGTTTTTCAAGTCAAGTTCTGTTGGGTTTTGTTTTATTTTTTCACACACACTTTCATTAGATTGATTTGATACAGTATGTGACTGTCTACCTGGTTCATGATTAAGAAATTCCCCTGGCTTATAAGTACCGTAATTTTCTCTGCGGTCTTTTGATATATGTTTTTCTAAGTAGTTAATTTTGCACTGAGCATGTTTTATATGTGACTCACAAATTTTTGTCTCAATAAAAAATTTATTTGGTTCAGGAACATTTTGCTGAGAATCTATTTTGCCTTTATCAGGACAAAGCCTCCTACCATCATCTGTACATATTTTTGAAGAAGCACTTTGTCTGTGTTTTTCTTCTGGTACACATTCTTCTCTCACAAAATTTTCTTTAACATTATTTAGTGATGTCACTGTTTTACCTTTGTCTGGCAGAGGTTTACCTTCTTGCACTGTACTAGTTGTGCTTTCTGTCTGAAAACTGCTTAACATGCTTGTTACCTGCTCTGTAATAGAGTCAGCTACTGTGTAGCTGACATCACCAACAGCACTAGTAAAATCATCTACAGCATTACTTAATGTGTCAACCAGGGAAGACACAGAAGGAACTCTGAGATTTTGTTGCAAATGTTTGAAAAATGACATATTTCAATTGTATATTAATAAATTAATATGTTACAAAAAATCACAATATTGTGAATGGGTCACTCCAGCTATTTATTTATCTTTAACTAAAGGGCAATTAACATTAGTCTTCTGATTTGATTATCTTGAAAGTAATACATAGGAAAAGATATTTTCTTTATGAAGCCAGAATCAATCCTTTTCTAGGATGTTTACAATATTATAGTAAAATATGAACTACTTATAACCAGATATTTAACATATTGAACAGCAGGTGCTGGATTTTATTCTACACCTGCAAAGGAAAAGTTTAAATATTTAAAGAATATACCAAAATGAATATGCTTTGGGCTAGTGCAAAACAATAATTAATAACACGCATTCCCTGCCTTTTTCTAGTATAAAGAACTTATAAAGTATGCCCTAACATAACTTTATTCCAGACTGAAAACATTCCAGAGGCTTGGATATGATCTAAAAAAAAATATAAACATAAAAGCCTAACTTAAATTAATGGGTTTATCTAATTTCTGGTTGCACTCAATGTAGATAAAAGGTAAAACCCATCCACCCTACTCATCAGTTAGATGTAGTGTTTTGAGACACTGCAGCAACATCCAGGTCAGGGCTAAGATGATGCACTCAGTAGTCCAAAAGACCAATGTATCAGAAAGGAAATAATTCAATAACTAATCTTAGCTTCAGCTGGATAGTCTCTTCCACCTCTAGCTTTCTTTATATGGAGGAATCTATAAGAACATTCTCCCATATATCTGGGAAAATACATTTGTTTTGCTATATTTTATTCTGATGGTATAATTTAAAAATTCAACACTTCAACTAAATGAAATAATTTCTCTAAATAAATAATTGTGACCAAGCACTACAGACACATTAATAAAAATATTGAGTTTACCAGATACGTTTTTATTTCAACCAAACTTTCATTCCATGATACATTACTGCCCTAGAAGTTTTCTACGTCTTTCAAAATCATATGTTGCAGAATTTTATACTTACGCAGTTTGTCCTGTGAATTTTTTCGGGAACTGTAATGGGAATTAAGGTCTGGAAGACCTCCAATATTTTCAAAACACATCTTCTTGTTAATATACAGAAATAGAATCAACAGCAAGATGATAAGTACCCCAACTGCTGATAGAAATCCAACTGCCTCAGGAGATACTAGAAGAAACAAAACCATAATCAGAGTGCAAGACAATTTATAATAATCAGATTATCTTACCCTAAATTATATGCAAGTACATAATAAGTAGTCCTCAACTTATGATCATAACTGAACCCATGATTTTGGTCATAAGTCATGATAGTCATGACTTATGTGACCATGCTCAATTTTATAATCTTTTGCAATGATCGTTAAGTAAACACCATGATTGTTAAGTGAATCTATTGATCGTTATTGGGCGATTTTGCCAGAAATCAGAAATAAATGCCAGTTTCCACCAAAACTGAAATGCAGGTAGTCCTCAATTACTGTTTAAATTACAGTGGTGCTTACAACCATTGCTTGAAATTATGGCCATGCAGTGCCCCTGAAGCTACGTGATTGCGATCTGGGCTCTTGGCTTGTCACTGCACACTTTCAATAGATTGTTATGCCCTCTGTGAAAATGTGATTGGCATTTGCAATCTTCCCTTCTGGCTTCTGGTCAACTGGGAAACCAGCAGAGAAGATTGCAAGTTGCTTTGTTTTTACAGCATAGTGCACCAGCTCCCCTTCCTGCTGCGGGCTAGAAAGTCCAGGGAGGATAGGGCAATGCCGCTGCCTAAAAATGAAACTCTCCTAGTATCATTTATACAGTGCATCACACCAGCTTCCTGCCCCGGAAAGAAAGAAAGAGAGAGAGAGAGAGAGAGAGAGAGAGAGAGAGAGAGAGAGAGAGAGAGAGAGAGAGAGAGAGAGAGAGAGAGAGAGAGAGAGAGAGAAGAAAAAGAGAGAAAGAAGGAAAGAAAAAGAAAGAAAGAAAGAAAGTGAAAGAAGGAAGGAAGGAAGGAAGGAAGGAGAGAGAGAGAGAGAGAGAGAGAGAGAGAGAGAGAGAGAGAGCGCCAGCACGCTGAGCTAGAGAAAGGAAGCTCAAATCATCGTGATCCCAAGCTTCCTTTCTCCAGCCCAGTGCACAGGTTCTGGGCCTGGAAGGGAGCTGCCTGTTCTCTTTCAGAAGGCAGTTCTTTGGTCCATTCTTTTAGCAACTACATCTGGGAAGGGTGGGACAGCAGTAACTGAGCAAGGCCGCCACATGGACACCTCACTTCATGACTTCAATGACCTACAATTGTAATGGGCAGGCTCCATTACAGTACCAAGTCTAGGACTACCTATAAATCATGGTCACATGACTGCAGGACACTGAAAGCAGCCGTAAATATGGGTCAGTTGCCAACAGCTCAACATGCAGGTTATGTGACAGAAGAGGGCACCCAAATAGTGGAACTTTGAATCCAGTATCATGAAGGCTTTAGATTCTGAGTCTGATGACATGGAACTAGCTCCTCAGATATCTATGGAAGGCAAGCAGTTGGCACCAGTTGAACAGCCAACTGAGTGGCAGAAGAGGTGGGGCTGGTCAAAAGACAGAGGAAACAGCTGCTACTGTTACGCAATGAGGAAGATGAACTGCCACCCCTTTCCAATGCAAGGGCACACAGAGCAGTGTAGGGAAGAGCATGGAGGTCAGTGAGGCTACTTGTGAGAAAGCAACCCTACTTTCCCAAATGAGACACACTAGGCTGTTCTGAGGAGCTTGGAATTAGGACTGATGTCAGAAAAAATCCTCTGTTACTCCAGCTCTTTGTGCCTTGCCTCATTTCACTTTGCCTTGCCTCATCTCACCTTGTTCCTTTGCCTCATGCTTTTGGGAACTTACTGGTCCATAACCTCTTATATGCCTTCGACTCCAGAACCATTTGACCCCTCTTATTCTGACTTCCTGGAACTTGGAACTCTTTATTTATTCAAGTTGCTAGACAGGTGGGAACTTGGTTACTTTACATGTGTTGGAACATGGCTTTTTGTTACGTTTTAGTTATAACAAGTTTGCAACTGCCTCTTGGGTGTGTGCGTGTGCTTGGCCTGAGACAGGACATCTGAGTCATAAGTAGCTTTTTAAGGTTGCATTGTAACTTAAAATGGTAGGTAAGTGATTGGTCATAAGTTGAGGACTAGCTGTAGGATCTACTGTCTGATTTTAAAACTTAAATCTGACTTGACTACCAATAAGTGACAAACTGTGGACTCTTATTTTAGAATGCCATCAATGATTTCTCATATACATTCTATCAACCAATCCTTTCCAATGATCCCAAAGAGTAGTTGGAGTCAAACTTTTTGCATCATGACAGGTCTCCAAACCAATTGCCTGTATTTCTGTCTGGTTTCCGCAATTCCCAATGCTATCCTTTGGACTACAGCAGGGTTTCCCAAACAGGGATGCTCCCACCCCTGGGGGTGAGAGACAATATTCCAAGGGGTGCGAAAACTTGGGTTTTCAAAATTATAGTGCATATGCATAATTCATTGTCATTATTTTGAACCTTTGTAAGGGGGGCGAGAATATATCAGAAGCGTTCTAGGGGTGTGGGGTATAGAAAAGGTTGGGAGCCTCTGGACTACAGCATCAGAGGAAACACCAAGTAGCAATCTTAGGACCATCAGAACTAACAAGACAGTATGTGAAACTGTACGTCAGTGTTTCTCAACCTTGCCAATTTTAAGGCATGTGGACTTCAACTCCCAGAATTCCACAGCCAGCATTGAATTCTGGGAGTTGAAGTCCACATGCCTTAAAATTGGCAAGGTTGAGAAACACTGCTGTACGTGGAGCTGTTCAGGAAGGAAGGGAATGTATGTTAACTTATGCTCAAAGCAAAGCCAATCTAAAAAGCAACATGAGTACCTATGCAAGTAGTCCTTGCTACCAATGGCAATTAGGACTGTGTTACTAAGTGATGCAGTTCTAAAGTGTGATGCCCTATGATCACACTGAATTACAATGGCAGTTGTAGCATTCCTGTGGTCATAAACAAGTCCTATGTGGTCATTAGGAATGATGTCACATGATTGCTTTTTGGAACCTCCTGCCATCTTCCCATTGTCTTTGCTTGTCAGAAGCTGACAGCCAAGGTTGCAATCACATAACCACAAGCTTGCTGCCAAGCACTCGAAACATGATCATGTGACTGCAGGGATGTTGCAACAGCCACAACTACAAGGACCAGTCATATTCCTCCTCAAACTGTCACAGTTTGTTAAAAACGACTAACTGTATGACGTCTCCTAATCTGAGAGAAAAAGCTTCTGATTCCTGGACTGTGGAAATAATATTTTTGCAAATGTTTTTGGAAAAATTCAACATTTTAAAAAAATTAATTTTTACATTTTATATAATCATAAATCCAAAATTTACTTAATGGCCTGCTATTGTCCTTTGTATGTTCAGATGGTAGCAGTAGTTAAGAATTATTTGAAGCACTTGTAACTGGGGTGTCAACTTTTTTGTGCACATTTGAAAAACAAATGTGAACTTTGATTCATTTATTTAGCTACAATTAAATATAATTAACATAACAAACAAAAACCAAACAAAAAAATCCTCTTCTGTCATATTTCAAGTTATCAAGTTATAACTTGATAAAAATGTTTGAGATCTCCGAAAACCATATTCAAAGTTTTTGTAGCTGCATGTAATGCTATATCATTAAGTAATGGATCCCTGCCTTACAGACCTAGATATCTTAAGGAATGTCTTTATCCATATACTGTAACATTTTCTTTCATATTTATGTAGGAACTTTGTTTCATATTACTTTTCTATTAGATATGCAGTGATAAATTATAAATGGCAGGACTTTTCAGTTATTATTATTTGTAATATTATTCTCTTTTTGCCAACAATAGTTAAAGTGGTCTTAATATATTACACAGTTTGTAACATGTGTTTTAAAAAAGTGAAAAAATGAATACAGTGTTCATTATTAAGTTTGATATCAAGTGAATTATCTTAAAAACCATTAAGAGCACAAATATTCCTTTCACTTTTGCTAGAAGCTTGGCTCCAGTTTAACCAGAACTCAAATTATTTTTTCACTATTAACAGTTGTAACACATGTTTCAATGAGGTTAGGAAGGAAGTTTAAATCTAATCCTTTTCTCAAGAGAAACTGACATTCTGGGATAATCCTACTTTGAAAATGGCAGGAAAACAGCAAGAAAACTATTGATATTCTGGATCAGCTAACCATTAAACTGTCTTTCAAAATAGTCACTGTTGCAGTTTGTGATCCTATCAATAAATACAAGGAGTCCTGTTCATCACAATCAGGAATCAAAGCAACATTGATATTATGATACAAATCATATTTAATGCAATCAAAATATTAATTATAAAGCTGTAATTAAGTATATTTACCTGTCCTTTGAATAAACCCTTTATCTAATGCTATTTAATGGGGTTAAGGGAATACAAGAAAGAGGGTGCAACTTTAGCATCATCTAGATCAGTTTAATGACAAATGTATGTATTTGGAAGATCTGTGTTGTATCAATTGGCACACTTGGATCATCTTTAAAGAGTATAAACAGCCTTTATATAGAAGACATGCATTTATATTAGTACATTTAATAAATCTATAAATCAATTGAAAAATGGCATCAAGCAGCATTTCTATTTCCAAATAAAGAATGAGGTACAGTGCAGTATATTATGCTATATACCACCTCAATATAGTGGTCAGCATTTAAGTGGGCATAAATGAAACAGAAACAGTATTAATTCATTACAGAAAGGAATACTGATTCCTCATCAGTTTAAATGCCAGGAATTGATACCAATTATATAGATGACATCTACAGTGACATCCTAAATAATTATTCAAAATTGTATCCTGAAAGCTATTAAAACATTAAAAAGTAAATTAAATGAATAATACATTTTCTAATTATTATCAATCCTTTAAACATTTTTAACAAGCCGGGTAGTTTGATTTAACATTGTTGATACATACAGAAATACAAAGAATGATTAAGATTTACTAATTTTTACTATATCTATTTTTTTCTTTAGCAAATTAAAATAACATGCTCCTTTATCACAAAATCAGTATTTCTGTCACACTTAAAATTCCAACTATACTTGAATATAGTCCTAAGAATATTATTTAGTAAGATAAAATAGATAGAATTATACCTGTAATGTTTTCTTAACTTACATAAAGTGTTGACTCACAATTTCCAATGGCATATGCCTTGTATATTTATCTCCCTTCATGTCATTGATAGCTTAATTATTAATGATGTCAGTGAAATGTTATCTGCCTTGTGTACAAATGAAACTAATATGGGCTTTATCTGAAAGCCATCATAGCCATTAATATATTTATGCTTTAAAAGTCAATTCAATTTGAAATTAAACATAACATAAAGAAGAAATCTAGCAATTGACAAGTGTAAAATGCAAACATTATTTATACCAGGAGCAAAGCTCAAATTTTATACATCTTTTTTCGTGCCACGCAATCAACAGGCTGAGGGAATCATAATTCTGGACATGTAAGTAATTAATCTGGTCTTGGGCTAGCTTCTAACTTTGATCTGGCTTCATTGCAACTTGCCATTGAGTTGAGGCATTAGGCTAGGATGAGAATATGACATAATAGATCACAACAGGCAGTCCTGGAAGGAAAGCCTCCATAATGGGCCAAGGTGTGGAAATGCCAAGGGCCAACTGTCATGAAGGCTGATATGGAAGCAAAATGTCATTATTTATCTGGAAACAATGTAAGCACTATTATGTCCTCCTCTACCACCTGCAACTAAAGAAATCCTTATTAACAAAGCGGTAGTACACCCATCCATAGATGACAGGATTCTAACAATGTTAAGAAAATTGCATTAGCTCAAAATCCATTTCTCACAGGTCATGATGAGCACTGAGGTACTAAACATCAATAAACCAGTGCAGAGATTTCAGGATGTAAAGTGAGATATTCTTTTCTTGTCCGTAATCTCTCAACTCTGGCAATATACATAGATATACAATATACACAGCATAATTAAAAACTAAGTGAAATAAAACCCAAAAAGTATCAAATTCAAATCAAATTACTGTCAATAAAATCAAGGCAGTTGTAATTCTAAGTAAATACCAAATTTACTGTTGTAAATAACCTCTTTGGAATAAAAGCAATAGGAAGAACTAGAGCTTTAAAAACCTAACAATCTATAAGTATATCAAGTAAAAATCAAGTGATATACAGTATAATAGGATTTACTACTACTTTATTTATGCTACAGCAATTATAAAAAGAATCAAAGATATTCCCAATATGCCAAATCTAAAGCGCATTTGTATTGTGAAAGGACATGTTTTTCCATGGTAATTTTTTTATATACATTTCAGGAATCAGCCATTAGATGGCATTAGAAGTCAACTAATGATACAAAGGGTTTCAGACTACACTTTTAAAAGTTTGTTTTTTTTCGGTTCCTCCAAATTACTGGAATGTTCCTCTTAATATTGGGCAAAATCAAGTTAAAATTAATAAGTATTCTTTTTGGAAAGGAAAGATTTATTTATTTGCTTAGATCCCACTTCAATCAACAAGTCTTGATGTTGCAGGAATCTGGGTTGGTCACCGGGACTTGAGCTTTTGACTTCCGAGCTTTTGTACTAGTCCAAAAGCTGGGTAGTCAAAACGTCTGCTCGACTCAGATTGGATCCTGTAACATTATTCTCTGACACGTATATTCACCTTCATTTGTAAGTCTTGATGTTTGCTATCCTATATAAATTTATCTGGACGTATGTACCAGATTCAATGGTATTTACTCTGATTAGATTTATTAGTTTTCAGTGTTTAATTTTGAATGGATTATGACTATATAATCCTGCATTATAAACATAAATAATAATACAATTGAGCATTACCTATTATCCTTGGCACTCAATATCTATGGAGGTTCTCAGTCATCCAGGCCATAGTTATTAATACTAATGATAATCCACACAGGTCTCTTACTATGCTAATATTTAGCTTTCTAACTTCTGCTATAAAGTAACAATTTTTATTAAAAAAGAAAAATTATCATTAGGAATCAACAAACGAATATATAGTAATATAAACTTACATTTCATTTATATAACATACATCATTAACTTATCAAGGTGTTCAAAATAAAAATAAAATTATGTAATGCAATGCAATGAAATGAAATGAAATATTGGAAAGAAATAGGCAATTGCTGCTTAATCAGAGAACTCTAAATAATAGTTATATCTGCATTAAACCATATTAAAATGTTTCTAAAAATGTTTAAACATTTTAGATTACATACAACCCTACTAACAATACAATACACAGTACAAAACTAGTTTACATATTACAAAACACTGAAGAGTGGGAGAGGTTCTACATAGCCGAGCCCTACACTATTGAAGGAATTCTGTTCCTAAGAACCATATGGGATGATTGAAAATCATAATTACTGCAAGAGTAATATAAGCTGAGCCACAAGTCATGTGAAGTAAAAATCATATTTTCCACTGATTTTATAAAGCCCCATCTAAAACAGGCACTTGGATTTCATGATAAAAAAGCATCAGCCTTCACATATATCAGTTATTCCAAGATACTTAAATTTTTGTCATGATGCTAAAATCCAAACTAAAATTGTGTTAGGGGCAAAAGTATTTTGCCTTAACTCTCAAGCAAATTATCCAGGTGAGTGTCTAAGAAAATAAATTCAAAACAGATGTAGATGCACCATGCAAAATGTGTCTGTAGGACAAATTATAAATTTACCAAAGATAGCTGTATCATATAAGAACTAAACTTCACCACAGCCAATGTTAGTTTCCAGGCTGTTGGTTTTTTTCCCCCAGTGCTGAATTTTTTTGATAGTTGATTTGTGAAACTCTATACTGTAATATTCAATACCTTCCAACATTTTACTGTGAAATATTCGGAAACAGTAAATATTTAGAATTTTTTGCAATTGTGTCTCTGTACTAGTAGAATGGCATTTTTCAATAAAACAGAATTATTCTTTTCCTCTCAAGCTTTCTGAACAGATTTGAATTGGCAAAGGATAAGAAAAAAAGAGAAAATTCTGCTTTACAAGTGGAAATCTATCCAAGTAATTTTGGAATCTATCCATATTTATAAAACTGCCTACTTTATAATAATCAGTTACTACTACTACTACTACTACTACTACTAATAATAATAATAATAATAATAATAATAATAATAATAATAATAATAAAGTTGGAAGGGACCTTGGAGGTCATCTAATTCTAGTCCAACCCCCTGCTCAGGCAGGAAACCCTTTACCATTTCAGACAAATGGCTGTTTATCTCTTCTTAAAAACTTCCAGTGTTGGAGCATTCACAGCTTCTGGAGGCAGGTTGTTCCACTGGTTAATTGTTCTGTCCAGAAATTTCTCTTATAGATATAGATCTAACTTTAATCCATAACTAATTTCAAAAGAAATATTCAGGTTTAGATAAAAATATTAACTATATTTCTTATATAGTCCATGAACTCCACTGCACAATTTAATGACTTTGCTGGGGAAGGGTTCCTTTAAGATGTTACCTATATCAAAAGTGCTGGTCATGTTCTCTACCATCGTTCATACTCTCATGTGTTCTATTTACAATCAGCAGAAATTCTACAAAGTAGATGAAAAGGGGGAGGGAAAAGAAATTATTTCTTTGCTTCCAGTCCATACATTTTAATGATAATGTCCACTTATGTATTATGAACTTTGATTCTATTGGCAAGGTATGATTAATTCAAGAAATCCATAAGAAACATGCTTATTTTAGCATATGATACAGTAGTGGAATAGGGACGTGATGGCTTTCCACTTGCCAGCTGGAAAGCTGAAACCCTGGGTTTCAGACCCGACCACTGCACGATGGGGTAAGCTCCAATTCCTTGCCCCAGCTCCTGCCCATCTAGCCGTTTGAAAGTAGGCAAATACGAATAGATAAATAGGTACCATTTTGGCCACATGACCATAGAAATGTCTTCAGATAACCCTAAAGTAATTCCAATGTTATGTCCTTGACAAATCACATCTATTCTCTTTCTAATATTAATGATAGTGAAGGACCACCAAAACATACAATGTTTCTAGTATTGTAAAATAGCCCTAGTGAACTTAATTTTTTTCCCTAAGTTAAAAGTGAAACTTTATACTAAAGATAAAATATGACTATGGACTGGGGTTTGAATAAGTATGGTTTAACTGATTGTATTTCTCTACTGTTAAATGTGTCAAAATTTATTACTTACCACTAAAGCATTCATAGTACAAATAATTAAACAACAATAAACAATAAAATCTAAACATTATTGTACTAAAAGATAAAATGCTAACAAACCATGATTATAGGAACAACAAGGATGTTAGTTAGTCACCATATGCTCTTGCATAAAATTTGAATGACAGTATGAAAGAGTTGACAGTGTACATCAATCAACAGCCAGGAACGGAATGTAATTTATTATTTTCTTTGTTGTAAAATTATCAGGTAACTTCATATATGATATTCATTATTTATGTATTACTTAAATTTGTTATAGCCAGTCAAAGTATGGCATAGAATCCTTTATATACTGAAAAACTTGGGATTTATTAACATAGAATTTATTTTTGTTATTTCAATTTATATTTGAAAGGGGAAGAATAACTTCAACCAAAGCTGGGTTTGGACTATATCACATGATCTGGATCCACACAACTATATGAATAATTCTATTAATCAAACAAAGCTTAATGGGGCTTGTATTTTTGGAACTGAGTGTCACAATAGATTGATGGCAGTTAAGATTAGAAGAAAAGGAGTGAAAAATGTCTATGAACAAACTAGTTCTTCTTTTCCTGTAAAATATTTTAATAAAGAAACCATTTTTATTTATCAAATTCAAAATGTATACCATTTTTTCTCTACAGAACAGCACACATTGAGAAAGAGGGCTCTGCTGTTATATAAGCAATGAATAATTTTTCAACATCAAGAACCATAAATAGGTATTGTGGAATATGATAGGGACTACATGTAGGAAGGCAAGAGGGAACGTTGGTATTGAAAGAGCAGAGGGAGAAAACACTTTTTAAAAAAAGATTCTTCCATTTTACTCGACTTTAAATTAATCAGGTTTAATTTTTCTTAACCATCTAAAATCATTTTAAATTAATGCCACGGATGAAGAAGGTACGGACTTCATTCAAAAACTGGAGGAGAGGGCAACACAGATCAACCCTGAGATAAATTGTTTATCTAGCATTTTGTTAGATTGAAAGTGGTTGCATGATCATTCAGTGACATTCAGTAAACCAACTTTCTATTCTCTAGCCTACAATTGGCTACAGTTCATTATGTTTAAATTTTTCACAAAATTTTAAAAATTTGTTTCAGTAATATTTCAATAGTTATTTCAATTGTTTGTAATTTTTTAACTGATTTAGTGTTTTAAGGATTTTATTTTATATTTGGGGATGATTTGGGAAAAGGGGTATATCTTACCAATCAGAAAGGCATGATTATTCCTGTTGCTCAAATCATTCTGAGCTTATTGTTGGCACATGGTGGCTTGCATACTAGCTATTATTACACCTATTCTATAAGCCCTGTAAGACAAACCAGACTAAGAAACCAATTCTATACTGATCTAAAACTACTTTTATTGGAACAAGTATAGTAACATAATAGGTATTTATTTATTCAATTTCTATAGCTACCCAACACAACCAAATGACTCTAGGCAGCTTACAATTCTAAAATTATAAAACAATTAAAACAATTTTAAAAGCATTAAAACAATAAAAATATCCACAAAATAAATAAATACAAACAGCAGCCATGATGATTAAACAACTAATAATAAAGCCAAGAGGGCCCTTAACATATCCTGAGCCCCAGGTCTGGGTAAGTAGCCAGGTTTTTAAAGCTTTAAAGGTAACAACCAATATCTTGAATTGCACCTAGGAACACAGCGGCAGCCAGTACAACTTACAGAGTAGTAGTGTTACATAGACCGTGTTGCTGGCACCATCTATTATTCATACAGCCACATTTTTCACCAATTAATGTTTCTGAATGTTCTTCAAGGATAGCCCTATAGAACATGTAACAATAATCTAAGCGGGAATTTAAAAGGGCATGGGTGGTGATGATGTGCCTCCTGGCACAAACTGATACACTAACCAAAGGTGTGCAAAAGCTCTCATAGCCACAGCTGCCCCCTGCTCTTCAAGTAGGAGCTATGAATTTTCGAGGACCTCCAGATTGCGCACTCTGTCTGGAGTAGTGCCATCACATCCAGAACTAGAGATGGAAGAATCTTGTCTGTGGAAGGTCCAAATACCATCAGTCCATCTTGCTTGGGTTGAGTCAGAGCCCATTTTGCCCCATCCAGACGCGAATAGCCTCCAGAGGCTGTGATAGGAAGTCCACAGCATCAGTCAAGGAGGGTGGAATAGAGATATAACGTTGGGTATCATCCGTATATTGATATCTCACCCCAAACCAATGAATCATCTCACACAGTGGCCTCATATAGATATTAAATAGGAAAGAAGACAGAACCAAGTCCTGAAGAACCCCATAAAGTAGGAGGCGTGGCCGAATCTCTTCCTGTCTATCAACACTGACTGAAACCAATTCCAGAGGAAGAAGAACTAGTACAACACCTACTCCCAACTCTTAGAGTCGGACCAGAAGGATACCATGATCAATGTATCAAATGCTGCTGTCAAGAAGAGCCAGGATAGATGTACTATCTCATCCTGCTCCCGCCAGAGGTCATCCATGAGTACAATCAAAGCCATCTCAGTCCCAAACCCTGGCCTAAACCCCGACTGAAAGTGTCTAACAATCTGTTTCATACAAGGTCCTCTGCAACTAGCACATGAGCACTCTGTCCACAGTCTTCTCTAAGAACAAAAGATTAGAAACTGGGTGAAAACTGTCCAGCTTGGTTGGGTTGAGCAATGGTCGTTTGAGGATTGGGCACACCACCATCTCTTTAAGAGCTGGTGAGACTACTCTTTCAAGGAAGAATTAACTACCACCCAGACCACAATTCATCCCCTCCTATGCAGCTTTAATAAGTCAGGAAGGGCATAGATCTAATACACAAGTGGCTGAACTAGGAGCTGAGAATGCCTTATCCACTTCCTCAGGTTCTTCTGAATGCGTTTTTCTCTTCCTACATTTTCTTCATTTGAATTAGGGAGGAGTTTGTCTGAGATGCTTTTTCAAATTAGTTTCTGGGAAAGAACTGGAGCATAACTAGCAGAAATTCGTCCTGTCCTTCAAAGCCATTCTCTACATGTAGCCTGGTGGGCAGATGGAGATGGATCCTTTAAAACTGGAGCTTCGGCTAGCTCAATCAGAGGCGTCATCATCCTGATCTATCTGTCCATCTTCTCAATGGTGGCTAACTGTTATTGCTGAACCAACTGAGAGAAAGCTCAGGTTTTAGGATGTAGCTTTCCTGCACCCAATACACATTGTCTTAATTCCCAAAAGGATTCTCTCTGATATTCTTTTCATGGATCAATTGCTTGCACATTGAGGGTTGCCAACTAATTATTTGTTTTTCATTAAATTTATATGCCACACATCTTGCTATCCAGATAGGCAGCTTACAAATTAGACCTCTTCTTCATCTCATGTTGGCGCCAGTACAGCAGATACCTTTGTAGACAGAAAGATGGGAAGCTGACTAGTGAGTATCAGAAAACAAACACTAGACTCTCCAAGATGTAGAGAATCTGCTAAAGTTTATCCCTTCCCATCCCTTGAGCATTCAGAGATAGCAGTTGAAAACAAAACAAATTCAACAACTTAAAGGAGTACTGAAAATAAAATATCAAACCAAGGAAGTAAATGGATTTGACAGCAACAATTTGAGGCTTGTTCTCCTGCTTTCACACCAACAGACTCAATAAGATTTGCTATGAGCATATAAACAACTCGCTCAGTACAGTAGTTTCTGGACACTTCCTTTCTTCTGATTTCCAGCATAAGGAAATCAGACTTTATGCTCAGCAGGCAATGAGTGTGCAGGGATTCATGCTGTTCTTTTGTAGCTTACTAACAAGGTGGCCAATGTTTTCCTTTTACCATGAAGTATTATTAGTAATTATAATGAAAACTAGATTAAATTTAGGTAAATTCTTGAAAATATGAATACCTGATTTAGGAAGTATCAATTTACATAATAGCCAGTTCTTACATGAATCATATGCAATGCGGCGGAATTTTAAAAAATATTTAAAATTATGTTTACCTTTTCTAATGCAAATTAGTTCATGTACACCACAAGTTCTCTCTCCACCTGTTGAAAAAATATTGAGAAATAGAAGAACCATATAAAATAGATTACAATATTTATACTCTTATTAAAATCTATACTCAGACATCAATAATTATTTCATAACTTTTAAAAATAATTTAGAAAACTCAAAAATTCAAAATATAGTAGTTATTGATTCCATATCTAAAGCCATTTTACATGAATTTTAAATATATAAATTGGACCAATCTGTTTCCTAAATAAGCATTATGCAGCTTAAGTAAACATTTACAGTATAGAGAGCATTTTGCTATGCAAGAAAAAGTTCCTAGCTAATCAAAATAAGTTGTTCAATGTAAATTAGTAAAAAAAAATATCTGAGGATCTGCTAATGCTAGTCTTACTTTGGTAAAGATATTATTTTAACTGAACCTGTCACATTTCCTCCTTTAATTGCTTAAATATACACAGAAAACAAGAGAAGCTGGATATAGGATATGGAGAAAGAACAGCAGGAATATCATTAGTGTTGACGCCATTTGGATTTTGAAATATTAACATATCAAATTTAAGCAATCTTTTCACATTTCTGCTTTAATATAGGAATCATACAAATATTAATAACAATTAGCAATTGTTAACAATAAGCAAATATTGATAAAACAGCTATACCCATTATCCATAAGTTGTTTAAACTGTAGAGGAATTGTCAGCAAACATTCGACAAGAATATGGCTTAGAGGCTCCCACATTCTTGGTTTACAGTATGCTTAGTATCTCAGTAATTTTTTTCGTGGCAATCCTAGACCCCTTGCTTAACAGCTGTGGCAAAACAAGTAACAGAATCAGGTGCGGTCATGGAGTGATTCACCATACGAGCATCAAGGCTTAAAATTGAAATTGCAGGCTCAATTATGATTGTAAGTTGAGTACTACCTGCTTACTAAACTGCTTATTCAGGCTACAATAAGAAATTAAAATGAGCAATCTGGATAATGTAAACTTGGAATAGCAGTATAAAATACAAATATTATACAAATATATACAGTACTGTACATATAAGCCTATAGAGTACATACACACACATACTCAGATATATACACACATGCATATTCATAAATAAAACAATAAAATAATACAGAAGAGGTATAATAGAGATATAATAAGAATTATAAATTTCTAATTATAAACTCCTGTCAAACCTGAGAAAAATTGAGTGCAATAGCTGAGCATGTTCACTTCAAAGTCAGTGTTTAACGCTGAGCCTGAGTCACTTCTGGCTATCCATATTCCAGCAGATGCAATTGTGCTTAATTATTCTTTGCCTGATTTTTCAAGCTGCCATGCAAAACCTGATCACCTTGTGTGTTATTTCAGGGCTCATGTCAGAAAGTAGAAATTGCTTATTTTGCGATTGTTTTATCCTATTTTGCTAGTCAGGAGTGAGGTAATTAGAACATTTCAAAGTTTCAAAGCTGGCAACAGAGAAGAATACATTCAATAGTTTCTACCTATCCTGAATCATCAGGGAATACTTGTAATGAGTACGGGAACTTTTTGTATCTTCCAGCCAGTGCTGAATGGAGAATGGGCTGTTTATCTGCAGGACTGTTTCTCCCCAATTATAGCTGCCTACTATAACCTCAAGCCATATCATTATGGTATCTTATGGGATTTCAGAGATACGTTTTTTCTGTTTGCTTCTGTCCTGTAGGATATTGTTCCTTTGTTTTAAATTTGTTCTGTAGTATATATTATGTTACATTATATTATGCTGTCATTTAAGAAAGTCCTTAAAATATTGATTTTTTTTTTTGCTCTGTGACCTTGCACTGATACTGGGATTTCCCAATAGAGTAATATATATTGAATTGGTTGTTAATTAGTTCAACAGATAAATAAGATCCATTTATTGGAAGAAACTGAGATTACATCCTAATACATAAATAAAAAATAACATTTAATGTTTTGAATACCTTGTTATTTTCTTAGGAAGTAATATAACTAATATTACTCAGGAAGTAGTGAAATCTTAGCATAGCAGCACCTTGTTGATTTTGTCTGGGCTACTAAGCAGAGTCAGGGTCAGTTGGTAGTCAAATGGGAGATCATCAGAGAAATCATGGCCATAGGCTATATATTGTCAAGTAAACAAGATATCCAAAAAGAAGGCAATGACAATTTATTTCCATACTTCGCCGAAAAAAACAGCAAGAGTATCCTTACATAGTCAACAGGAATTAAGTTCAACTAGAGGTGTCTTAATATAATAGAAATTAATGGAGTGGAATTTAATAATCACAAGAGTAAATGCACAAAGCTGATAGATATGCCAGCACCAAATAATACAAATAAAAAAAACTGAAAAACTATCACATATAACAATTACAACCACCCTACTATGGCACTAAACATAGCACTAGAGGTTTAATTACTTTTTACTAAGTTACAAGGGGTGTTAAATTATTAATCTTAGTTGTATCTGTGCCGCATGTGGCATTCCATGTCAATGGTAAGGTCAATGCTGGTCAGTTTCTGTATTTCAACTCATATATCACAATGCAACTTAATCCAAGCTCTGCCCCAAGCATTCTCATGCTGTCCTTTACAAGCCACAATCAATAAACATTGTTGCCCACTTCAGCCAGGAGGTACATACAATGTACTAGCATTACATTAAAATACATCCATAAAAATATATTAAGGAAAATAATGCAGATAGTAATAGCTGTTACTTAAATTGATCAAGTATTGTTATTTTTAATGCTAACTATTGTAAAGATTTATTATATAATTCCAAATAACTAATCTTTGTCACAAATCAGAGAAAGCCAAGTAATATGCTAAACATTTCTATAGTTGAGCAAATTGGATAAATAAATTCTCATTTGTCAACAGATCAAAGGGGTCTAAGGGGCTGCCACAAAGAAGAAGTCAACGTATTCTTCAAAGCCCCTGAAAGCAAGACAAGAAGCAATAGATGGAAACTAATCAAGGAGAGAAGCAACCTAGAACTAAGGAGACATTTCCAGATAGTTAATCAGCGGAACAACTTGCCTCCAAAAGTTGTGAATGCTCCAACACTGGAAGTTTTTAAGAAGAGACTGGACAATCATTTCTTTGAAAAGGTATAGAGTTTCCTGCCTGAGCAGGGGGTTGGACTAGAAGATCTCTAAGGTCCCTTCCAACTCTGTTATTGTTATTCAAAGAAACTACAGAAACTATATCAAAATCCCATACTATTATATGAATATTGAAAATCTCCAGTATAGAGTCTATTGTAAGCATAATGCACACACTAAGGTTCATAGGCCTGATTCAGGTTATGATCTGCTGCATTTTGATGGGATTATTAAACATATCAACAGAGTACACCGTTGCAGCCTGCCACTATACTATATAAGATGGAATACTATATTAATTGTACCTAATCACATTTTTAAAAAATAAAAACAAGACCAACGTGACTCCCCCCCCCAAAAAAAAAATCCAGAAAATTTTCATACAAACTCAGCATTGGGTAAGAATTGGCTATCTGAAGGACCTCTTATCTCCATTCAACTTTGCCTGTCCAATTCAGCCAGCAAGCTACAGTAGATGCGCTCAAGTGTCATCAGTTAAAAACTGTCATTTGTCCGGACATCCAATCTGTTGCTATTCCTGCCCTTTGGAATGAGCTCCTCTCAGAAATTCACTTGACTCCTCCCCCTTGAATTGTTTTAAGAAAATCAGTAAAGACCAGACCTTAGGACACAGTGACTGTGGAGCCCCGGTTTTTTAATGTGGAATTTTTCTGTTTAACTTGATTGAATTTCTGTAGATTGATTGTTTAATTGTAAGCCATCCAGTGTCATTTGGGGTTGGACAGCCTATTAAACATAATTAAATAAATTAAAATTAAATTAAAATATCAAAATCAAATAAGTTGCTGCATTTTTCTTGAAGATATTGATGACAGTTTTCAACCTATTGCTAGTTTTTATTTCTGTTTTCTGGCTTCTTAAGGCATCAACAAATTAATTATTCAAATTCTACACCGGCTCAAAAGTATATTTCAAAAATTGGATAATAAATACAGATCAATGGCCTATGGAAAAGCAGATGATGCTTGATTTCCTTGTAAATATTTAGCTTTGAATCACTTGTTAAAAACTCTCACTCAAACAAATGCTGTGTCCTTTTAATGAGAAGCTTTTGCTTATGTTTTCCATTTTTTCTCAATCCTCCTCATAAATGAATGAATAAAGAGGAGAAATATTGTTTTTTCCAAGCACACACACAATCACAAAGCCTTCTTGAGTCCTTATTTACCTTAGACTTTTAACCCAGCAAAATAAGGATTTACAATAAAGAGGAAGGAAGGAAGGAAGGAAGGAAGGAAGGAAGGAAGGAAGGAAGGAAGAAAGAAAGAAAGAAAGAAAGAAAGAAAGAAAGAAAGAAAGAAAGAAAGAAAGAAAGAAAGAATCTTCTTTACCCAATTATTTTCTGTGCACCTTTAGTCAAAAAAAAATGCCTGTGGCTTAGGGCTGTAAGGTTGTTATAACTCCCAAAGAAAATGAGAAAGAACGGATAGTGACCGTTGGCCACTACTATTCCAGAGATTAATCTTATCTGTAGCTTTTTTTAAAAAAAAAAAATCACCTCTGAAAATAAGCACATATTTAGCCAGACCATTGATAAAATTCCGCCCGACTCAAACAACATGATTAGCGTCCTTACATACAATTACATCGGGATGTTGGGGGGGGGGGGGGAAGAGCGCTGATTCTCGCTTTCTGCAATTATGACAGTGGCAGCGCCAGACCTACGGGGGGTGGGAAATAACGAAGCGCCCCCTTCCCCCCCCGCTCCCCAACCTCTCTGCTTAAGAGCCCAGGAACACATATCAACCGCGCCCTTTTTGTTTATTTGTCGTCTTCCCCCCCCTTGCCTCCCCTGAGGGAGCGCCCCTTCGCGCGGGGTCGCCCCTCCCCGCGCCCGCTGCCCAGGTGAAGAGGGGGGTTATTCCAGAAAAGAGGGAGCCCGTTATTGGCCTACTTACCATCAATCGCCATGATCTTCCAGGTGGGCCGTACCAAGTGGAACGCACGTAGGAGGCGCACACTGTCAGGCACAGGCTGGAAGAAGCGGCGGCGGCGGCGGCGGGAGAGAAAGCTTCGAAAGGTGGGGGCAAGAGGCTTAGCCCGGGTGATAGCAAAGTGGAAACGAAGCGCGCGCGCGGTTGGGGGAGGTGTGAAACTGAGTGGCGCGTGCCGGACCTCTGAAGCTGCGCGTGACTCCTCCTCCCTTTCGCCTGTCTCCCTTTTTCTTAGCTCCGCGCGCCCAGATTCGAAAGTATCGCTGCTCCGTCGTTTTCTTGTTTTGCTGTCCGCGCGCGGCGGGGCCTTTGGTGCGGCCTCCCGAACTAACGGTCCTCATCGGCGCGCCCGCGCCCGCGCCAAGACTCTTACTTGCCCACGCCATTCTCCTTCAGTCAAGCGGCTCGGCTGTAAGGATGCTGCAGCCACTCCGCGCGAGCCAAACTCTTGCCTTCCAGCCTTGCATCTGATGCGCTTTGCCTCAGATTTCGCGGGCGCAGCTCTCCTCCTCTACGCCTCCCTCATTTAAGGAAAGGGGCAACAGGCAAATACCGATAACGTCGAAGAAAGCGATGGTTGAATCGCTGTTAATTTTTGAAAAAAATGTTTGCATACACTTAAGAAACAGCATATACATTTTATAAAACTATTACTGACATACATAGTAAGAGTTAGAATTATAAGCATGCCCTCTCCCTCAGTCCTGTAACTACTCAAGAATCAAGATTTTAAAACGTGTAAAATACCTACTGGCTGAATACCCACCTAGGATCCACCAGATTTTCAAATGTTATGTGGTACTTTTTTTTTCCAGTCCCAGCAGCCTATATGGAACTTTACAATTTATAATCGGCAAGGCTAAGACGCTGAAGGTTTTACAGAATAAAATTCAGCAAAAGGTTGAGGATCTAAATGTTGGCAAAATGGAATGTATTTCTTAAAAACACATTTACAATGCAAGATGCATATTTAAAATTTGTTAGCATTAAGATATAATGAGTCTATGTTACAACTGTAGTTCCTTAAAAAGATAAGAGTAATATTCTAGGATCAGCCTACAGCTAACAACATTCTTTGCAATAATCCTAGTTTAAGGACACAATGGGTAATCAACAGAAATTATGCAACATCTATTTTTTGCTCCAAGTGATAGCCAACATTATGTTCAAATCTTTGCCTGCCTTCTGAACAAACATTAAAATGGTGTCATCAGAAGCTGTTGAAGCAAATTAGAATTAAAATGTACTCCCACATTTAGCTTACCTCTTAGATACACAGGGATCATTTTGTGATGGCCAATATTTGTTAAGTGGTTCAGCTGCTTCTGAGACTTTGTGACTTCATAGATACCCTTCCCCAGGACTATCAGCAACTTTATTTAGTATTTTTATAGTATATACAATTTTTATAATATATATTTGTAAGTTTATCCTTGTGTCTTCATTGATAGCATCCAGGCAACTTGTTTTCTTGACAGCCTCTTTTTCGATTGCTTTTTATTTTTTTTAGACATTAGAGTCTTTTCCAATGATTCTTGCCTTCACATTATATGTTGAAAATACATAACCTTTAGTTTCACTACAGTACCTGTATTTGTGTTTCTGGTCAATTTTCTGATGTCACTGAAAGATGTGTTCTACGTGTCCAAACTATTTTCTCCAACATCATTATTCGAAGATATTCATTTTTTTCTTTTATTTATTTATTTATTTTATTTTATTTATTATGAGAAAACCAGTCATGGAGAAATATACTTTAGTTGTCAAGGTGATGGCTCTGTATTTTTAATATTTTGTCTTATTTTGTCATAGCTTTTCTCTCAAGTTGCAAGTATTTCTGTGAACTTTTTAGCCTAAGAAGATAAAGTCTATTGTTAGTTTAGCTCCATATCTATTTGCATTGGGTTGGCATTGCATGTTGGCATAATCTTTTTGGAAAAAAAGTATATTGAGCAGCAGATTGGCTTTTACATACTCCTCCTGCACTTTTAACAAAAGGTTCCATAAGTATTTTTTACTTTGAGCCTTCAAATTGAATCGTAGGAATATTTGAAATTGTTGTTTCTCTAAGCAATTTTATAATGTGTGTACATTAAATAAAGTGACAGCATATAACTTCAGTGTACTAGTTTCCCAATTTTGAACCTTTTAGTTGCTCAGCATTCCATTCTACCTGCTGCTTTTTGGTCATCTAATTCTTCAAACAGGTAAATAAGGTAACTAGTAAATAGCCAGGCTATTTACAATTTGTTGTGGACCTCATAGCTAAAATCAGTAAAGAAAATGGAATTTCTGGAACTCAGTTGCCTTCTCCATTATCTATCAGACAAAGTGTATCCATTGGAGAAGGAAGGGCAACCTTCTAGTGTTCTGCCAAGGAATTAAATGACTATTCATAACCAGGCCAACAGTAGGTTTGCACAGTAAATGCTAG
This sequence comes from Protobothrops mucrosquamatus, assembly GCF_001527695.2. Taxonomy (NCBI): domain Eukaryota; kingdom Metazoa; phylum Chordata; class Lepidosauria; order Squamata; family Viperidae; genus Protobothrops; species Protobothrops mucrosquamatus. The sequence goes on along the minus strand of NW_015386629.1, from coordinate 570,871 downwards.
AATGGAAGAAACCTTCAGATTCAAAAAGATATTGCCAAAATATTGACAGAGGCTAGTTATAAGATCAGCTGAATGCTTTATCAAAAGAGTTTCACTAGCTAATTATCTGTTTAGGGGACCATAGAAATGTTGGTTATAGATAAAAATACAGGCATCTTTAGTTACAATCATTTGTTCAGCAACTGTTCAAAATCATGATGGCCCTGAATGGTACTTCTGATAAGTCTTTGTAGTTCCAGCTGCCACAATGTTCCTGCAGTCACTTGATCATGATTTCTGACATTCTCTGCCAGCTTCCCACAAGCAAAATCAATGAAGAAGTCAGAAAAAAGTCACATTTACATGAAGTCCTCACTTAGTGATCTATACAGTCCTCATTTAATGACAGAAACTGGGACTATTGAAATTGTCATCATTAAATGATGCAATCATATAAATGTCGTATTTTACTACAGCATTGCATAGCTATGGCAGTTCCCATCCCAACTGCCATTGTAACCCAAGGACTACCTGTAACTTCCAGTGATCCTCTTTAAAAAATCTAAACGTTGTGCAGGTGTAGACATATGAAAGTTTTTTTGTAATTGCAAGCAAAGTACAGTACTGTACTGTATAATAAGAAAAAAACATGAGATAAGTATCTTGGGTGTGCTATAAAAACTAAAATATATATCAAGTAAAAATTCAGTGATATAGTCAGTGATAGAATGTAACGCAGGCAGAAAGGAACTCATAAACCAACTGCCAATGTCTTTATATTTTCTTTTTGCTTATGTTATGTAATGGCAAAGAAGACACGACATGTTTTAAGAGGAATATGCTTTGGAATTATAAAAATAACAGGAGCAGCCAAAGCAACCATAATATTATAATTAGAATAAACTGAAACCAAAGTATATATTTTTAACAGTCAACATTAAGAAATTAAGGGCCCAATATATTGATGCATCATTAGATATGATGAGCTCAACAAGCTAAGAACAAAGTTTACAGATTTTTTTTACCCCTTTTTGATAGCATGTAAATAATTCCTGGTTCCACTGAAGTCAATACAGTATGTATTTTAAATTGCATTGATGAAAAATATTTCCACCAGGGAAATATGTAAAAGTGAGTTAAACCTATGAAAGACAATTGCATTTAAAAGACAGATATGCCATTCCATTAGAATAGGCAGAATAGGCATACTCTGGGTCTCATTGGTGAATAGTATCACCAGGGAGCTCCAGGAAGCATGCCTTCCTTGTCATGGTGTCTGTCTTGGGAACAACTTCCCACCTGAAATACGAATGGCCCTGATCCTATTGGCCTTTTAGAAAGATGTCAAAACCAGGACGTTGATGGAGCACTGATATGGGTGTGGTTTTGTTTAATTATAAATGTAGTTTTTAGGGCCATCAACCCAGTTTCTTTTAAACTGGATTTATATACTTTAGTTATGTTTTATTACTGTTTGCTGCCTAGAATTCCTTGGGTTGGTGGTTAGTTATATACATTTGTAGAATAAATAAGTAAATTGCACTTAAATTGGTGTCATATCATGAATTTTAGGCACATCGCTGGACATTGATTCTTTTATTTACAGAATGAAAAATCAGTCAAATGGTACTGTGTTTGCCTGGAATGCCTAGCATGACAGCACATGAAGCAAAAGTTTCTGTGGAGAATATCTCAAAAAGAGAGGTCTCAGAAAGCAAGCCTTAGTAACAGAAGGAAGTGAATGTTGCAGGACCTGAGACAGCTCCATGTGAACCTTTTAAACAAGTTGGACTGTTTAGAAAAGTATAAATAAAGCATAGCTATGATGGCTATGAAAGTAAAATCAAATTTCTATTATAACAAAGTCTGAAGTAATAGTAAAAAATAGTGTGAGTATTTTTGAATTCTTAAGAATTATTTATTAAGATAGGTAAATAGGGGGAATTGGGTACTGAAACTATGGAGGCTGCATTAACTCAAAGAGCACTTCCAAACCACATAATTCCTGCTCCCAATCCCTGACAAAGCAGCTGGAATCCAGCCTGTGACTTTCTTCATTTTTCTTGATGTCAAATACAGCCACAGGAAAACCATGATAGTATTCACCTCCATTGGACAAATAGCCCTCTCCATTGAAGCTATTATGAATTCTCAAAAAAAACCCTACACAAAACCCAACTCACTCCCAAAAAAAGAAAAGAGAAGTAAAATGAATAAGTTGCTAACAACCGCCCCCCCCACTGCATGTAAAATATACTTTATTTACAATTATATCTTGCTCAGCTTCCAGAAAACTGATTAGGTAACTTTGAAATAAAACTCATAAGCTCTTAAAAAGCAAGATGTTTGCTTTGTAGAAAGATAGGAATGGAGGGAGGGCATATGGATTTCAGGAAAAAATGTAACCTGCAAAACAAGATTCTGAGTAGCTGCTATAAGGCAAAACATTTTGTCTACAAAGATGACACTCCATGGCAAGCTATGATAAAGAAATCATGGTCTAACTGATAAATAAGACAAAGGAGTTCTGGAGCAGTGCAGAAGTTTCTAAGAAAGTGACTACAGTTCTGACATAAAGTCCTGATAATCTACTACATGGTTCCAACCCTGGTGTCTTTGAGACCATCCACTCCAAAATGAATGTGCCCTTTTGGTAAGAACTTAGAAATTCTGTTGAGTGCTATCAATAGGAACCCTATATTTGGGCATTCTCAATAGTAGTATTCCTCCTGTGGAAAAAGCTTATCCTTATACGAGGGCAATTCAGAAATAAACCTCCATTTGGTTATCAATAACAGACACTCGCAGATATAGAACTTTTATTACATACATTATAAAACTACAACATTACATTACTTTTTGACATAAACACCATTCAAACTGAGGCACTTGTCATAACATCTTACAAGATTTGAAATTCTTTAGTAATAGTCGCTCGGTGCCTATTACCTGGGCTATGGGGGTTGTGAACAAAAACATCCCAACAGAACTGCTTCAAAAGTTCTTGGATGCATCTAGCGGTGTGCGGGTGAGCATTATCATGAACCAACACCACACCAGAAGTCAGCATGCCCCGACACTTGTTATGGATGGCTTGTCTGAGTTTTCGTAATGTTTCACAGTAGACATCTGAGTTGATGGTTGAACCAAGCTCCATGAACTTCACTAGCAATACTCCTTTGGCATCTTCACATTTGGTAGGATTTTCTATGGCACCACTTCTGGTGTGGTGTTGGTTCATGATAATGCTCGCCCGCACATTGCTAGATGCACCCAAGAACTTCTGAAGAGGTTTTGTTGGGATGTTTTTAATCACCCTCCCTATAGCCCAGATTTGGCGCTGAGCAACTACTACTAAGAAATTTCAAATTTTGTAAGACATTATGACGAGTGCCTCAATTTGAATGGTGATTATATTGAAAAGTAATATAATATTGTAGTTTTCTAGTGTGTATAATAAAAGTTCTGTATCTGCGATATCTGTCATTGATAACCAAACGGAGGATTATTTCCGAACTGCCCTCGTATATACGAGCTATCTCCTTAAGGAAGTATGGTTTCAAAAAAGAGAGCATTTGGAAGATGTTAGACTTCAGTACCTATCCCGTTATTCAGTGCTATTGTAATTTATATTGTTTATTATTATTGTGTTGTTTAACAGAACTAATTTTGCTTTGTATGCTGCTGTGAACTGGTAGTAGAATAGCATAGAGACTTTATTAATCATTATAACCACAGAATCTCTAATTGGTACTATTTTGGTTTCATATAATATTTAGACTTCTCTTAGGACTGCTGTTATGAAGAATAGTCTTACATTTTTTTACAATATAGGATCTAACTGATATTCAGCACTTTATCTTTTGGCAAAATATATAGATTACTTATAAGAAAAAATGGAGACAGAAACAAACTGGAATATTTTAACATTAGTGAACTCACAAATATTTGTATATAGTTACATGGCATTAGTTTTTTTTAAAAATCAATTTGGGTGTCATTTGGGCAATAACAGCAATTCTTTTCAATAAAAATTTTCTGAAGTTGTATTGAACAACAATTTAAGTATAACAATTGTTTCACCCAGTTCAAAATGAATATTTGTAACAGATGAACAATGGACTGAATATTATTGTACTAAGTATTATCCTTGTCTTGGGGGGGGGGAACTATGTAAAACAACTTAAAAACAAGGCATTTTATTTATTTATTTATAAAATGTATAAATAATGGGAGGGAGGTGGGCTACACTGTTAATCTATCAACCACCTCCACTGTGATGCTCCCCCATTGGAACCCCAGGCTAACTGGCAGAGCCTTTAGGCTGTTCTGGAAGGTCAGGAGGATCAAAGCTGCCCTCACACCAGGGGGCAAGATGTTCCAGAGGGCAGGTGTAATGGCAGAAAAGACCCTCCTCCTTGGTCCCGTCAGCTGGACTAATCGGGCTGAGGGTGCCCACAGCATGCCTCCTCTGCCAGCATGGGTGGGGCAGGTCAATCCCAGTGTGATGAGACAGTGCCTCAAGTAGCCTGGACCCATGCCATGAAGGGCTTTAAAGGTGATTACCAACATCTTCAATTGCACCTGAAAGCAGACCAACAGCCAATGCAATTCACGGAGCAGTGGTGTTATATTCTTGAGGCCACAAAAACTGCCCACATTGCCACACTCTGTACCAGTTGTAGCTTCCAAATTCTCAAGGGTAATTCCATGTAAAGCGCATTGCAGTAGTCCAACCGCAAAACGACTGGGGCCTGAATGACTGATACTTTGCCCTTTTTTTGTTCATGTCTATTTAATTTGGGAAACATTAAAAATAATTCCAAAAATGTTTTTCATATATAAGAAACACACGTTAGAGTATGATTATTTTATTGTCAACCCTGTGATTGGCTCTGGGAAGGGAGGGGGGAGGGAGGGGGAGTGGAAGGGTGGGTTTGGGGAAGGGGGGGATTTATATTGTAAAATTTTATAAAATTTTCAATAAAAAAAAAAGAAACACACAATTTCTGACCTTCCAAACTAATTGCAGCTTAATAGTAAGCAGTACCATGCTAGCCTTAGCACTAGGCTTATTGAGCCCCCAGAACTGTTACATCATTAGTGGAGTGCATTCAACTTAATACATAACAAGCCTGTTTGAGGTTTAAAGAAAGATGGAGAAATGATAAGTTCCCCAGAGGCTTTCCATTGATTACTCTGTGTTATTAAATTGGTTAGTTCATTAATTCATCACTTTTATGCACATTATTTTCTGCAAACTCAGTAAGATTAATACTGCAGTTATAGGCTAAAGTGGGAATTGAAAAACATCTTATAAAAAAGTAATAGTAAACTACTTGTGTATTGTTACACAAGTAGGCTAAATAGTCTCCCAGATTCAAACTGAATTTAAGAGAGACTTTACATTTATGTCAACATATGACACGGGAACATTTTTTAAAAAATTGTAACTAAGACAACACTTGGATTTCTAGAGCCGCCCTCTATCTGTTAACATGAGCATTTTTGTAAATAAGATACATTGTCATTTTTTACTATGAGCACACATTAAAAGTAAAATTCTGTTGCCTGATAATTTAAAGAAGTATTTTAAATTTAAAGATAGTATTTAGCAGTCTCACTGAGAAGCTGAATCAAACGGATTGTGATAAAATTTGTGTTTAAAATCTGATTTAAAAACCTCTCCAAAATCTTGCCCAGAAATCATTAGTCTAATAATATAAGAACAAAAAAAAAATAGATATTGCAATTTATTGCAAAACTGGATTCACAAATAGATATTTCTTGAAAGAAGCATTTTTTTCTAATAATTCTTCTTAAAACCTGGTATTCAAGAGCTTGACCCTAAAAAAAACTTTAACATTTAAGAATGTTACAGTATATCTTGTAAGGAATCTTTTCATTCCATAAGTTGCCTAGAAAGTTATATTATTATTTATTATTTATAATCTTTTTGCCTTTTTGCACTATATTTATTTTCTAGAGGACAACTAGGGTGGCATTGACATCTGGGCTCATAAATAAGTGTTTTGTTTTTCCCAAAAAATAATTATTGTTTTCAACCTTTGAAAATTCTTCTATTAAGGAGTTTGTCCTTTTAAAAAGATTTTCCTTTACATTTAAGTATTCTCCTTTCGATAACCAAAAAGAAAAAAATAGCTGAACTCAACATTTTCCAATATTACAATATAAAGTGTGTTAGTTTGTGGGCGGGTGAATATATTCACATATTTCTCCAGCTTTTATAGAGAATTTCTTATGGCATTTGAGCGCCATGCTGTAGTTGTGGGAGGAAACATATTATTGTAGCTCTATAGGGGAGGGATTATGGTGCCTAAAAGTAAAGGCTCACTGTGGAGCTCTATTTCCATCCCACTGTAACTCTTTATTTAAGCATAGAGAGGAAAAAGTATTAAATATTAGTAAGAGGAGTTCTGTCTTTACATCCCACTGAGCATGTAAAGAAAAGTAGAATTGTTTAATCAGCATGCAAAGAAAAGCATTATATTTAAATCAACAAAAATACACTCAATTTTTTCAGCCTTTAAATTGATAGTTCCAAGACAGCAAAGGAATCATTATTAAAACTGCAATTTACCAAAGTGATCCTAAACAATGTAAGTGAACAGAACAGAACAGAACAGAACAGAACAGAACAGAATAGAATAGAATAGAATAGAATAGAATAGAATAGAATAGAATAGAATGACAGAGTTGGAAGGGACCTTGGAGGTCTAGTCCAATTCCCCCGCTCAGGCAGGAAACCCTATACCATTTCAGACAAATGGCTGTCCAGTCTCTTTTTAAAAACTTCCAGTGTTGGAGCATTCACCGCTTCTGGAGGCAGGTTGTTCCACTGATTAATTGTTCTAACTGTCAGGAAGTTTCTCCTTAGCTCTACGTTGCTTCTATCTTTGATTAATTTCCATCTATTGCTCCTTGTCCTGCCTTCAGGTGCTTTGAAAAATTATTATGTTGGCTTTTTTTGGCAGCTGCAGCACACTGTGGCTCATATTTAAGTTGCCAAAACAGATATAATAATTGTTCTTCTTCAATATCCTTTTTTCATTTTATTCTAAACAATTTGATATTTGCACCAGGTTTAATTAAAAGAATACGTATCAGATTTAGTTAAACGAATAAAAGCTGTTAAAGAAATTATTATATTAAAAGGCCAATGGAGCAGTTATTTTTCCCCTAAGGTACATGCTCTACTTTACAAAGTATTTCATAGTTTACAGGAAAGGAAAGTTCTAATGTACTGATACAATAAATCAGTAGGACTCATTAATTTTCTTTGAAAGACAAAAAGGCTATTTTGTTGAGTGAAGCTAATACAATACGGAGAATTCAAGACAGAAAGTATTACACAGAACACTTCACCTAAATTATGTCATCCCATAAGCAAAGTAATGACTTGAATTGGGTCAAAATAAAAGGTGCTTCAAGGTAGATATATATTTTTAAAAAACAATAAACTCTGAATGTTATATAATGCCCATTTCCTCAGGTGCGTTATAAATACACATATATAGCAAAAAAGGGGGGGAGGGAGGGAGGAGAAAGGGAAGAGAGAGTTTAATATGTGTGAATATAAATATTCAGTCTTAGCAAGCCACTATAGTCCATTAAATAAAAATATCTTAGGTAGGAAAAATATGCAGCTTATGGATTAATATAAAGAGTGTCCATACACTGGATATTTGTCTGGCATCATTGAAAAAGCTCTTTCAAGTTACTTGTGCTATAGCTGAAAATATTACAGGCAAGGAGAGCAAGAAAGAAAAGAAAAGAAATGCCCTATTAAAATTAATGTTATTCATAAAGTAGCAGCACTTTTGCTTAGTTCCTGTGAAGGCTGAAATATTGAGCTAGTTTAATGAACAGCAGGGGGGTGCTGCACTTATATGAAGCAGGCAAAGCAATATTGTGCTGCCATCTTTATGCATTTCATGCTGCATATAATGCTATCCTGGAGATATCCAGGGAGTCTAATATTATAATTAATCCTGCCTGGATAGTTAAGGGCCCAAATAAAAGAAATATGGTCCTAACTGATGATACGGCAGCAATAATGAGGTAGTGAGCAAAAGGGTAAATGCAACACGGTTGCGGTGGAAGGAGATCACTGGAGTTGTCTGCGATAGTGCAATAATGTTGGTCATTAGGTGTTTCCCTTTTGGCCACATCAGCAAAGATACAGTCCAGCAGCACATGGGCATTGCACCAATAACAGAGGAAATGCAGGAAAAACACTTACAATGGTATTGCCATGTTCTACGAGCAGCACTCCACACAGTTGCCTATATACCACCTACCACTTTTATATTGATGGCAAACGCCTGCATGGAAAACCAAAGATGGCAGGACATACCGTATATACTCGAGTATAAGCCGACCCGAATATAAGCCGAGGCACCTAATTTTACCACAAAGAACTGGGAAAAAATATTCGGTGTCGACTTTTAGTGATTGCATAGATTTCCCCCCCCCAAAAAAAGAACTATGGTACTCACTTTCCTCAGTTCTCAAGACGCTGACTCGAGTATAAGCCGAGGGGGGCATTTTTCAGCACAAAAAATGTGCTGAAAAACTTGGCTTATACTCGAGTATATACGGTAATTATTGTGGACAGAATAATCATCCAGGTGGACCCGGTTCCTGCATTTGATCGTGTGGCATTCATTGGGGGGGGGGAAAGGAGACCCTGCACCTAGGGGAAAATGTTAGGATGAAGAAAAATCAATAATAAGTAATACATCACCGACTAGCACTTGGTAGAGCAGCTGTGAAGGCCTTGGAAAAGATACTAAGATGCCAGGATGTTTCTATACCTACAAGGATCAGAATACTGCCAGCAATGGTATACCTTGTGACACTGTATGGAAGTAGAAGTTGGACTTTGAAGAAGCAGGATAGGAAGAGTTCAAAAGTTTTGAACTTTATTGTTGGAGAAAAGCCCTGAGAATATCATGGACAGCTGAGAAAACAAATACATCATTGAAGAGAATTCTCATTAAGGGCACAAGTGTTGAAGCTCAAATTATCCTACTTTGGACTTATCATGCAAAGACCCAATTTTCTGGAAAAGGCTCTAATGCTGGGAAAGAAAAGGAAACAGAACGGAACAACCCATAAATGGACGTATTGAAAGTGATTATGAGTGCAACATTTTATTTAACAGCATAAGGAATTTATTCATTTCACTACATTACACTTTTTTTTGGATCTTTCACAGTTAGCAGTATATTTTTAAAAAGTTAGGGTTTCACATAACTTATTTATAGCTGGCCTATTTTGAAAGCTTTTTGGCAATAATGTCATCAACTCAAAGAGTCTCCTAAAGGGAAATTCAACATTGTTGTTTTCTTAGGTGTTATTTTTAAAAATCTCATGGATATTACAAAGCACTGGTATTAATTTAGTCATCTGTGAAGAAATTAATGAACTCTCTCAACAGCATCCAACACTAATATCTGTGACACAGTATACAATTGCTGAATTGTAACTTTCACATATGGTTACTTCGCATACAGTCTTAGCAAAAAATCAGAACTGGTAACTTTATTCAGGCAAATATCCAATTCATTTTGTCAAACCTAGTGAAATGGCACTTTGAGCTTTTATATTCGGTTTTGAAATCTCATTATTCCTCTAATTAAGTTTAATACGGTGCTACTAATTAAGTTGTGCCAGCACTATGGAAGAGCTGATTACAGATTGTTCTTGGCTTTGTTATCCAAAAGTGCTGAAGCTGAGCCCACATTAATTAGAATTGCAAAGTCAGCTGAAGGAAGGAATATCTAGAAATATTTGAGGTCATGTAAAAATAAACCAAGCAAGCATTGAATTTAGCTCTAAAAAGCTAACATTGTCAATGTATGAAGAACAGGTTAAGGAGACCATGTTAACTTGGAGTAGGGATTTTGGTTTTAGTATTGACCTACATATCTGGCAAGAACTGTGGGAAAGAAATAGGAAACTCACCTTAGCTACCTCATATAAGGAAAATCTTTACAAGATGTTTTACAGATGGCATTTCCCACCCGTAAGGTTAGCTAAAATGTGTTCGAANACACTGGACTTAGAGTTAAAACCTGAACTCTTCTTGCTGGGAATAACGACAGAAAAATATGATAAGGGAACAATCTACCTGCTGCTACATATCTTGACAGCAGCCAGGCTTGCCTTTGCGCAAAAATGGAAGAGTAAGGAAATTCCCACAGAGGAAGAGTTAATACATAAAATATTAGCATGTGCAGAAATGGACAGGCCCACAATGATACTAAAAGATAAATGTGGATCAATTTTTTTTGAAACCTGGGATAAATTTTACCGCTGGAGGAATTTGAAAAGGACGGCTGGGATTAAAGACGAATGTTAAGATAGAAATGTATGTTACTTTAGAATAGATAATGTATATAAAATTTAATGTATATGTAGAGATAATGAATTGATTGTAAAATATGGCATAATCTGATAAGAGTGTATATACTGGAATGTCACGTCAAATCCAATGTTTTTTTTAATTGTTTTATAAATAAAAAGTTTAAAAAAAATTAAATAAAAATAAAAAGCTAACATTGTCAATTATATTATCAGTTGACTGGTTGATATTCATAATTTTCTCCAGCTAATTCATATATTATAGTCTAGATTCCAAACTTTGTATTCCAGAAGTGATGGAAAGTATAAGCTTAAAAACAGTAACAAATATGAGCCAATCCTTCCTTCCAACCATGACTATAGAACCTGACATTGTCTGAATTATGCTGAAAAAAATATCATTAGTTTAATCATTTAAAAGCAGATCCTCGCATGTAACAAGCAACAACCAAATAATGAGCCTAACATGCAAACTGACTCTCTAATAAACTCAGATGTCTAATTTATCCCCACTATCAGCACCATCACAGGAACCAACAACTTCACATACTAGATGCTCTTCCTCTAATGTGACCCATACCATAATCTCCAACAACATCCCTTTTCACAAGCCTTGTGAAAAATAAGTAATGAACACAAGTTTCACATCAGGACTCAAAACAAGGGCAAAGTAATATCAAAACATCTTCGTCTCCCAGGACATCTTATTACAGATTTCAAAGCAGCTATTTTGGAACAAAAAAACTTTACCTGCCTAATTAAGAGATTACTGAATTTGTATATATCTAATTGTTTTAGCCCATTCAAAAACTTTCAACAAACACAACGAGTGTTTAACACAATTGTTAATTGATTTAGCGATTGTAATCTACCTCACATGTAATATGTAACTGACACATATCACCAAGACCTGCTGAGGTGGGAGAGGGGTGCAGGAGAGTTGTCCTTTTAAAATATGCCCAAATGGATTTAGGGTTTGGCACCAACCAAAACCCCAGGGCAGGAAAGGAGGGTAGCAGTTGTCATCTGGGTCTGGTAGATGTCAGGGGCATTAGTCCACAAGTTGCATCCGGTTATGAGAACCTGTTCCTGAAGTTAACTCACAGCAGCAGTTTGATTGTTGCTGCTGTATCAGCCTCCCACCATGTAGCAATTTCAAGGTTGACTGTGGAGTTCCCCAGACCTCTGGTCCTGGGGTATTTCAACTTACTAACCCTGGGACAGGACTCTGAAACAGCTCAGAACTTCATGGCCTCCATGATAGCCCATGAGCCTCACCCAGGTCATCCATGGCCTGACTCAGGACAGTGGTCACACAGTGGACATGGTTTTCTTGTTGAAGCAGTGGCAATGTGATCGGAGGAGCTTTTATTGGCCCCTCTGTCATGGTCAGATCATGCTGTAGTATCTTGAGATTCTCTATGCTAACTCCCTCCACAGATAGGCTGGGCCCATTCAATTGGTCTGTCCCTGGTGATTGACGGACCTAACTGGGTTTCAAAGAGAACTGAGGGAAAGACATGATGATCTGCTGCATGGTCCTTCAGAGCCAAATATGAGGGCAGCTAGAGTCTTGGACAGGATCACACCCATGTGACCTCTCTTGGCCCATAGCTCTCATTACTTCCCATGGTTCACTGAAAAGGACCAAGAGATACCTAGAGCACTACTGGAGGAAAACAAATCTGACCTATCATGAGCTAGAGCCACTAGCAAGGCCTACTTTGTGGATATAAGAGTAGCAAGCACCAATAATTTTCTATTATTGTGTCTGCAGAATACTGACCAGTGACCCTGATTAAGGTTACCCAGACTCTCTTAGGAGTCTGGAGGCGTAGGGCTGAACAAAGGAATTTTCTGTGCATCCGGAGGATAAAATTGGCTGGATTCATTCCCAGTTGGATGTCAAGCACGATGAAAGTCCTTTGGAGATTCCTGGGGAATGGACTTGCCCAATTATCTGAGAACAATTTAACTCTGTTGATCATGAGAAAGTGAACAAGCCAAGAACCTTGCAGAAGGAAGTCAGTCAAGGAAAGCTCTTGAAAACAAAAATGGTGAAGGCTGAATATAGAAAAGAAACAATTGAAAATTGATTTGTTAATTGGAAGATTAAGCCAATACACGATTAATATTTGAAGGATATACAAGGAAAAGCTGATAAAAACCTCACGTGGAGTTGATTAAGAGAGTTTTAGATTTGAATGTAGTAAAAACTACTGGGACAAGTTGAGAAGGTTTCGGAAAATGAGCAAGTTAAGATCTTATGTGACTTTAAGATTCAAACAGTCGTCTTGTTCATAACATGCCTGATATAATAGTTATTGAAAGGAAAGAAGTCTGATTCATTGATACTGTTATTCTGGGTGATTGAGGAGAAACGATAAAAAAAAAAATGAAGTTGCAACATTCCCCAATCTTTCTGGCTTTCCGGACTCGTGGCAAGGGAAGGGGATGGTTCTGTGTGAGTGGCAGGTGAGTGCATGCGTGCAGCTCCATTTGCTCATCCAAATGGAGCTCTCTGTGCATGCTTGCCCACTGCTTCCACAGCCTGTTCTGAACGGACGGTGGCCTCGTACTGAGTAGCCGCCTGCAGTTTGTGGACCCCTGAAGTATTGGGAATTGCAGATCAAAGTTGAACACTTATGGAAAAAGAAATTTATTGTTATATCAATTGTGATTGGAGCCCTTGGAGTGATAACTAAAGGACTTTCTTGATATCTGGAAATACTGACTTTATCAGATCCAAACATCCTAATTTTACAAAAATAATCCATCCTGCTTGGAACTGTCTATATTCTTAGAGGCTTTCTTAATAATGCTTAGGTCCTTGGTTAGGGCTTGAATTATTAAATTTCCACCAGTTAGACTGTGAATCTAACTGTAGATTACCCACACATAATAATTCCTGCTTACCAACTACTTTCGGATTGTTAACTAGTATAATAGCTGATGCAGTCCAACAGCATCTAGTTAAAATTTTTTCCACCTGAGCAGAAAGGGAACTGCCCAAACAGCAAGGGAACAAAGATTCGGTCTTAATAGACAAGATGACTTTGGAAAACTGCAAGAGAAGGAAGACCAACTTGACAACATCAAACAACATCTGTCTATCCCAGATCTTTGGGAAGGAATTAATAAGTGGATGAAAATGCAGAATCCAGTCTAAAGAACCTGGCTGGAGGTACAACCAACCATAATAACAATGTGAAAGATATCAATAGTCATCAAGCTCTGTGACTATTTTTAGAATCATTTCCCCCCCCTAAAAGCTGCAGCCAAACAAAACCAAAAAATGGGTTGACTTAGCTTTTCATCAGCTGTCAACTTGTCTGTGATTAATTGATCCATTCATTTTGAAACCAAATGAAAGCATCTGGAATATCTTTCCTTTTTTTGGCTGCCAAGCAACTGAGCAGCTGGCAAGGACCACAGAAACAAAAGCTTCTTGATCGAATTGCTGCCTCTCCCAGGAAAACAGAGGAGAAGCGTAACAGATTCAAAGCAAAATAGGTCGGATTTATTTCTGGAACTCTTCCACAACATACGGTAATTGGCCGATTGGTCAGTGACAATGGCAGACAATTCATTGCCCTAAAGATTGCAAGATAAGAAATGTTTTCTCTACTGGCCCATTCTGTGGCAAATCTGTTTTCTTCCTCTGGTGAGTGTAGAGATGCTTGATAAATGTTTGCAGGTAGCATAAGAAAAATAATCTATTTTATTAATTGTATTGGTTAATTTAGTTATGAGATTTATATCCCACTTTTTTCTTCTTAAAACCATGTCAGGCAGCTAATAGTTATTAAAAATGGGAGCAATATTCTTACAATATTCCCCATCATGCTACTACCTTTTGGAGCTAATAACATTAGGCAAAACACAGAAAAGAACGCAGTAAGCCAAATAAATAAAAGGACGAGAATGTTTTTTTCCTATTTAATTTCACCAAACATTTCAAAGCACAATCAAGAAGAAAAAGAAAATAACATACCTTGCAAGCCTTACCAACCATCCTTGTTTGCATCACCCTACAGTCAGTAGCATCCATGGCAAACTGTGATAGTGCTAATTACATATGTGCAGAATGTCAGTATGTAAATGTTGCCAATACGTTCTTGCAGTCTGACATTCAGAAATTACAGGTAGTCCTCAGCTTGTGACCACAGTTGGGACAAGAATTTCCTTTGCTAAGTAAGGTGGTTGTTAAGTGAATTGTGCTCAATTTTACCACCTTTTTTCCATGGTTGTTAAGTGAGTCACTGCAGTTGTTCAGTGAATCATGTGATTATTAAGCTAATCCCTCTTCCCCCTTTTTTTGTCGGAACCCCGACTGGGAAGGTCACAAAGAGTAACCACATGACCCCAGGATGCTGCGACTGTTGGAAACACATGCCGGTTGCCAAAGCCTGAGTTTTGATCATGTGACTATGCTGTGATAGATGTAAATGGTCATTTTTTTCAGTGTCATTTTAACTTCAAATGGTTGCTAAACAAATGGTTGTAAGTTGAGGACTATCTGTATGGTATGCATACATTACTTGATATTTTGCCATTTGGTCTTTTAATTTCGCATTTCTCTCTTTTTGAGGATGGGATAATTTCATCCAATCACAACTTCCTTGGTCTTCCCTTCCTCTTGACCATTTATTCTTTCTGCATATATTTATTCTGCAATTTGATCCTCATTCATTCTATGTGCTCCTTTTCTGATACTGATATTCATTTTTGTATTTAATTCACATACATTCACCATCCATTCATTCTTAATCCAAATTCTTACTGTTTATCACACACATTTCTTAAGTAGCTCATCCATGCCACATCCAACTTGCTTCATTTCATGGGAACATACCCATCTCTTACTTCAATGTAACAAAGTTGGTAATAATACACTCTTGTGTTTAGCCATTTGTACTTCTTTTGAGAAACATTCCTCATAACAGATCCCATGCCACCCACTTTCTCTTTCTCTGAGCAACTGCACCATTTTAAAATGCCTCTAGCTATTTTCTCATCTTTAATCATCATTCTACTAAAGTATATACATTAATTCATCCATTTGTTCTATTTTTTCATTTTTTGCATGACCTGCAATCACTTACTGCATTTTCATTGTCAAACACAATTACTGGTGTTTGATATATTTATTTTTAGGCCCATGTACCTTGTTGCATCATACAGTCTAACATTTCCTGGAGATTATTTAATTTCTCAGCCAACAGATGGCATCAACTGCATACAAAGTACAGGCACATTTATATCCCAACCTACATATCACTAATATCACTGTAAACATCCCATATGCTGTATGTTTATCCATAAATACCTTAAACAAGCAAAGGGACTTCATGTACCTTTGGTTTATTCTTGGCTTACTCTTGGGCTCTTCCCTACAATACATTTGACCATATTTCTTTTCACAAGTCCTGTACTTCCAATGCATATAGGTCATACTGCATTTCAACATTCAACTCCATGTTTTTGCAAAACATTCCGTAATTCAATAGGATGGAGATGTTTAACAGCTGGAATTTGTATTTCTACTATATAGAAATTTTTCCTTACCACTTCTCTATAAGTGATTCATCACAAATGCATCACACTGCACCTAACAGTATAGAACATTTCCTGTCACTACTATATATCTACTCCCGATCTGGCTCCAACATCATTTGGAGCCAGATCCTGAAACACAGTTCCTGAAACCTGAATCCTTGCCCGGATTTTATCCACTTCAGATAACCTTATAAAGTATGGATTTTGATTGTTTTTTTATGGTGAATATAATAAAAGAGAATTTATCTTCATTTTAGGTGATCCCAAAACGTCAAGCGGGATGTGTAATATTCACTCAGATATGAATGACATGTATTAATATGTCTCAAGCTGTTAAGTAGCTCTCCTCTCTGCTCTTAGGTTACTGTTAGACTTAATGATGTTAGTTAGATTTGATAACTTTAAAGATACTTGGTCTCCCTCCTGTGCACTTCTTCCAATATGGCAATACCCTTTGTAGTTCACAGGAGAATAATTTCCTGATGCTTTTTTATCTCAGCAATACTCCTTGTGATTATGCAGTAAAGATAAAGTGTAATGGCTTAGATTGAATAAACAGACATCTGGAGTAAAATTTGTGATCCTTTGACACATGAATCAAAAAAAATATTCCAAAATCCAAAGCAATAAAAAGACAAAATGTCTATCTGCTGACATGCTTAAGAAGGAAGAAAGCAAAATAGCAAGAGATGAATTTTTTTCATCTTAGTGCTGCAGAGAATAAAGAATCAAGGATTTATATTTTAAAAAGCAGTTCAAAGAAACTGGAGATCACAAGATATTTATTTAGAAATCAGATGGGCAGAAAAAAAGAAAGTAAAGCAAAAATTTAATGGAAAAAAATATAAAGTGATTGTACAAATATATGGAATAACTGCACAGGCAATTCTTGGGTTACAGCTAGCAGCTGGGACCAGAATTTCTGTCGCTAAGTGATAGTCATAAAGCAGTGTCATGTGACCACGCTGCTTAGCAACAACAATCCCCGCAGTCCTGGTTGTTGTCATAACTCCAGGACTGTGCATATCATGAAATGGGAAATGCCAGAGTCCCAGGCAAGCATGCCAGTGGGTGAGAGCTGTGGGAGGACTACTGCAGACAGGCTCAAAGGGGGTTGCAAGTGGCACTCATAATTTGATCATGTGACCGTAGGGGTGCTGCAACAGCCAAGTTTCAGGACTAGTCATTAAGTCTATTTTTTTAAGCACCATCATAACTTTGGTCACTGAACAAATGGATACAACCCTAGGACTACCTCCACCAAACGAAAGAAATTTTTAAAAATCCCTAAACAAATTATATATATACATCTTGAGTTTGGTGCACCCTGTCGGCCCAAATATGGGAGAGAGAGAAGTCTTTTGCCTGTATCAGCTCAAACTAGAGCCATCCACAGGCAGCAGTCGCAACTGCGACATCATATGTGTTTTTCAAAATTTGGATTGCTAACAAAGAATTAAGGGAGAACTGGAATAGCCATTTCAAACTTTTTAGTTCTTTTCAACCAGACATACCCTTCTGAGATTCGAACCTGGGCTGTCTGCATGTTAAGCAGATGTATTAACCTCTAATTCTTCTCCCCTGTCTCATAGCTGACAAAGTGAGAAAGAGCCTGTGGCCTAGAGGTTAATACATCTGCTTAACATGCAGACAGCCCAGGTTCGAATCTCAGAAGGGTATGTCTGGTTGAAAAGAACTAAAAAGTTTGAAATGGCTATTCCAGTTCTCCCTTAATTCTTTGTTAGCAATCCAAATTTTGAAAATATATATATATACATATATATGTATATAAAGGTTTGCTTACTGGAGTTGTCATGCATTCTAGTAAGTGAAAATATTGCAACAAATTATATTGCAGGAATTGATGAAATGCCAGCTGCTTAAAGCCTTGTAAGGTAGCGCAGTTGGTTACCAGTGGTTTGTAAGCAGTTATGGAAAACACAGCAGTGACTAAGGGAATGCCATACTAGAGGAGTTCAGACTTCCAAACAATTGCACTTATCACATGTGAGAAAAATAATGCTAAATATTTCAGAGTCATAGGGTTGGAAGGGAACTTCGAGGTCTTCTAGTCCAACACTCTACCCAAAGCATACCATTTCAGACAAATGGTTATCCAATCATTTCTTGAAAACCTCAGTCAGTAGTCACTGTTTAATTGTTCTGTCAGGAAATTTGTTTCTTGTCCTACCTCAGGTGGTATGGAGAATAAATCAACGACCTCCTCCCTAGGGCAGCCCTTCAAGTTTTGAAAGATTGCTATCATGTTTCCCTTCATTTTCTCTCCATTAAGCTAAACATGGCCTTTAGCTATTCTTCATTGGCTTTAGTCTCCAGACACCTTATAATCTTTGTTGCTCTTCTCTGCATACTTTCTAGGATCTTTTTTTGTATTGTGGTGACCAGACCTCCTCATAGTATTCCAAATGTGGCTTCACCAGTGTCAGCTATTCTGTATTTCATGCTTATTAATGGAAGTTGTAGGGACTTTGAGAGTTCCTATGACCATATCATAGCTGGATTCACCATAATGCAGGCAGGGGTAACTGAATAAAGACTACTGTTCTAAATTTTAAGAGAGCTGACATTCACAAATTTAAGAGGGAAAAAAAAGTAAGGTTTCTATGGAATCTGCCAAAAAATAACAAAAAAAGTTTCTTTTGTGGAGCAAAAGGAAAAGTCAAAGAAATAGTTGGTCCAGTAATGGGGGAAGATGGAAAGAAGATGACAGCCAATAGGGAGGAAGTGGAATTGCTCAATTCTTTTGCAGCTCTAATTTTTTTAAAAAAACAAATAGTCCAATCTGTTAAAAGCAGCACTGTGGGAGACAGAAGAGGAATGCAGGTTAAGACAGGTAAGGAATTGGTTAGAGAATTCCTAGTTGCTCTGAATGAGTTCAAATCTGCTGGACTGGATGGTTTATATCCCAGGATATTGAAGGGGATGGAAGATTCCTAACATGAACAGCTAACAACTTTTATTATCCAAAGGTGGAGGAGGGAACAAGTTGTCAGTAACCTGTTCAATCTCCCACTTGTTGCAGAGTTCGTTTCCTAATTGATATCAGAGTAGCTAAAGTCCCCCATTACTATACTGTTTGGATGCAGCTGATTTACAAAAAGTTTATTTATTTCCTCTGCTTGGTTGTGTGGCCTGTAGTACTGTGGTCATTTATTCCATATGCTCTTTAAAAACAAAAGAAACTTATTCATAATTTCTCCTTTCAATAGCTATTTTAAAGGAATGCAGCCAGATTATTAAACAGATCAGAAATCATTTGAACTGGATTCATTGCTTATTTTATTCTGTTCCTCCGGTGACAAAAAGGTGCACATTCTTGGACGACTGAAGCATTTGGGCTGCCCGCTCAACACCCACCACAGCAGCCAACCTCTGGGCATCATATTTGGAGTAAAATGCAGTACAGGTCAAGGTAGCCTCTTCCTCCATGCCTGCTAATTTTACCATATTGCAGATCTCACTATAGAAATGTGGATAGGTTGGCAGTTCATAAAAAATAAGGTTCCTGATGCCTCTAATGGAATACCTGGATAAAAAAAATAATACATGATTCCTCAAAAATATAAGCAGTATTTTCTAGAATTTAAAATAACTGCACTTTAATTAAAAAGATCAGAAGTCACAATGCCAGATCCAACAATTTCAAAAAACACAAACTCTCCCTCCCTCTCTCCTTCATTCCTAGCTAATGTATATTTACAATCCATTTTAGCATTAAGAAAGTTAAAGGTACACCGCCGAGAAATAGAACACCCTAAATATTAGCAGGAGACTGTGAAACTCTTGTCTTCTTTCCCAGATGAATCCTGCTACCAAAGTACACTAAAATATTGTCAATTTTTGGCTTCATCTTTTTCCAAAATAAAAGCTAAATAACTACTGTAAGTCTCCACTAGGATTCATTTTACATATTCAAAATAGTCAAATTTGCCCGTGCTTTCTGCAGAGATGATGCTACCATTTCCTATAGTTTCTATAGCTATTGTTACCTCAGCAAGCTTTGGGCCCCACGTGGTTCTCATCTTTGCCATGTAATTTATTGCATGCCAGAACTGGTGTCTATATAAGATAGGCTTTTATCAGCATCAGTTTCTTCTCTTCCATCCAAATCTATTGGTATGCATAGCTTCCTCAATTACCCATCCTGTTAGATCCAGGAGGAGCGTCATCTTTACGTCCCATCCATAAGAGAGTACCATCTAGCAGTGTTTCTCAACCTTGACAATTTTAAGGCATGTGGACTTCAACTCCCAGAATTCCACAGCCAGCAATGCTGGCTGTGGAATTATGGGAGTTGAAGTCCACATGCCTTAAAATTGTCAAGGTTGAGAAACACTGATCTAGCAGGAACTAGGAGGTACTTTTCTGCCATGGAGCCCACTCTTTAGAATATCTCCTTCCCCCCATTGATCACAAGATCATAAAACTTGCCTTTACTATCAAGTCAGAGGTCCTAATAGAGTGGGTGAGCCTGCTGTCTGGTTATACTGATTGTGCAGTGTTTGATTATTCTCAGCTGTTATTTTATGCTGTGTTATGTTATTTGTCTTAATCATTGGTTATGTTTATATTTTGTTTTATTAGCTGCCTAGAGACATGCATATGAGATGGGTGATCCTATAAATATATTAAACAAATAAACCAACTAATACTTGCTATGCTATGATACAGTTATGCATGTTGTTGAACTATAAGCTTTCATTTCCATTTAGGAAAGAAAAAAATTCTCAACTTATCATCATGTGCTTGTTACTAGAGAACTTAGAACTGAGAAATCTCCAGGCTTTAATTAGTTTCAAACATACTGTCCACATGCTCTGCCATTTTCAGCAGACTGTTTCAGAAAGTGATAAATATGTCACATTATTCCTACAATCACAGATTAATCACTTATCATCTTTATGATTCACAAACCTCCTTAGCAAGCTGCCATCCACCTAATTTATAATGTTGGTTCAAGACATAAAAATGAATCGTGTATCGTATTTTTATCACTGGGCAATAATTTCTAGACTATATTTTGTTTAGTACTGGAAAGAAAAAAGGAAGATTTATATCTAAGAAATATTAGCTTTTAATACTTTCAGAATTGAAACTATCGCCTATAGGAACTTATCTGTAACTAAATGTATAGTCTTTGGGAACTTGTCTGTTTTTTATAAAATGCAATATAGATAGTAAGAAATAATATGACAATTTATTTAAAATAACTATAATTACAATTTCCCATTTTCCTCTTATTTTGAAAGAATGGACTCTATGTCAACCCAACTCACCTTTTATAAAAATGGAATCGCTCTGTGATAATTAGGAATTGTTTTTCTCCACTCAGGAATAAATGTCTTGCCCTACAAATGCCAGATTTACTGGTGTATTCACAAATGTGTGCAAAATTGAGTTCTTCCTTCTTGAAATAATTCCGAAGCCGCACGTAATCAAAATAGGATGGAACATAGATAAGTGTGTGTGTCATGATTGCATCCCGGTACTCAGGTAACACTTTGTCAATGAAAAAGTTAAACCTGGTTAAGAAATACAAATGATAAGCTGATTGGTTTCAAAATTTAATTTCTAATTCATATGTAATTTTCAGAATTCTCAGCTAGAAGTACCAAGGCAAATCCTAATTTATCTGGAGAGCATATATGGAACAAATGCCAAACATTTTAATCTCCACCAATTCATATACATCAGGTCTTTCATTTTCCTCAAATGCAGTGCCACTACATATATTTTGTCAGCCAGAATCAGGAAATTAAAACTTCAAAAATAACTGGGAAGAAACAACACTATGGGGGAGTTCTGTTCAGGTTTCCTCCCATCACCCATTTTCCATCAGTTGGCATTCATTGTCCACTAAGCAAGCTCCATTCTCATGAGGTACTGAAGGCAGGGGATCCCGCTTTAGAATTTTTAAAATATTTGTTTTTACTACTGCAAAATTTAACCCCCTCTATACCTGCTAACACCCTCACTCTTTAATATGTGAATGGCATATTTTTTGTTAGAACTAGTTCTTCCTATACAGAACAATTTATTATCATGTAGCACAGCAGCATTCAATGCAAGCAATCCAGACCTTTATATTATACAACATCACAATTATATTTTAAAACCTCAATATTTTCTTGCACAGTACACTCCAGCAAATATGTAGCTGCCATCCATAGCTCAGAGCATTAAAGAAGTACATACCTCGCATCTATTACAGAAACACAGCTGTCAGCTTCTAGTTTCCGAAAAACATGAGGAAGCTGTACTACAACATGACTAATTGACCCTGTCAAGGGTACATTCCTTACAGCTGCCTGCAAGAAACAATTGAAACTCTGTGAAATAAAATTAACATTTGATTGGAGTGTTACATCCAAATATTCGCTCAAGAAAATAAAAAATGGTTTAATGAACCAGAATAATCTAATCTAGAAACTGGCATCTAACAATGACTTGTTAGATCTCTTAGAAGCAAGCCAGGAAGATATGGTAAGGGTGATAGCCAATTATCTGCTATTCAGAATTACTACTGCTTATGAACATGGGAGTCTTTATTGAACTGTCATGAATATTAATTACTAATTCTTTATAATTCTCTGAGAATTTGCCAAATCTCTTTACAACCTTTTCAACTAGTTTATAATTTCATGGTAAAGGATAGCATTTTTTAAAAAATCAATCAATAATTATCTGATAGGTGGGAACTATAGGAACTGATGTCCTGCACATCTGAAGGGCATGAGGAAGGAAACATAATCCTGCTTTAGATAATCCTCAATAGTAGGCATGGCTTCAAATTTCATTACTTCTCCCTCCCAAGATAAGCAGAAAGAGATTTTCTTTGCAAACATTTCTATTTTACTTGTAGTACTAAACTACTTGAAATATTATAGTAGTTAAAGTTTTACATCCCTATTTAAGCAGCTATTTTTCCACTGTGAAAAGATGCCAAATAAGTGATGTTATGCAATGTATTGTTCTCAGATGTGATAACAGAAATCAATTTAGTTGGTGTTAAAAAAGTTCTGATCAAATCAGGAAGAAATGATCTACTGTATATCATCAATCAGCACAGTGGCATGTGTTAAATATCAGACGTAGGGATGTGTGATACAGCTAGATGTATATGAGTTACCATTATGGGATACAGAGATTCAATAGAAAGGCTCTTCCCAGTCTCCCACAGCAAGCTGCTGCCACCTCTCAGAACTGCTTCCCTCTCCACAGATAAAAGTAGCAACCGACAGAAACATTGTTTGGGAACATTAAACCAGGTGAAATATAATGCACACATGTCTCTGCAGTTTTCTTGCAAGTTTTCAGAAGTGGTTTGCCATTGTTTTCTTCCTAGGCTGTGTGTGTGTAACTGGCCTAAAATCATCCAACTGGTTTTGTCCCTATGGTGGGACTAGAACTCATGGAATATCTATTTCTAGCCTGGTGTTTTTATCCACTACACCAAACAAGGTTTCAGAAAGTTATATATTGGCCTGAACATTTCTTACTACTACTTCCACTTTTAATAATACTTGATGGTTATGATGAGAGCCCAACATATACTCTTCCAAACATTTCAGTGGTTACTGTTATATCTGTGAACTAACCTGCCCCTTGTAATTGAAGCAATGCTTATTGAAGATAGAACTGATCTGAGGATGATGGAGGGCACTGAAGAGAAGTGTCTGCCGATAATACTTGGACCAGTTATTCAGACTGGACATTCGTACTCGTGAAAAATCCACCCCATGAGATTCCAAAGGTAATAGATTAATGTGGTTAATCAGGTGCTGCAGGCAGAATAATGGTTAAAACATAGTAAGAACATATCATTGTATTTCAATGTACAGAAAAAGGAAAACAAAGAACCTCTCCCAAAGTCCATGTATTGCATGAAAGAAGAGAAAAATAATTTGAATGGTTGTTTGGCACATTAAACTAGATAAGGACACCAATTGCTTTGATGGTATAGATCAAAACTCTACTCTACTGCAAAGAGTTTTAATTTTTTTTCTCAGACCTCACTTAATCAACACTGAAGACAGCATCCAAAAGATTAAAGATATCTATTGCTACAAAATATCCTAGTGTCTTGGTGTCCATAGTAGTGTTTCTCAACCTTGGCAATTTTAAGATATGTGGATTTCAACTTCCAGAATTCCTCAGATAGCTAGAAATACTGATCTACAGAAACATGATTCATGTTTAATGCAGTTTTGGAAAGTGTAACAAAAAATATTTTAGCTGGTGCTGTTGATCCTCAACCAATCAACAAAAAAACAATTTAGACCACAGGGAAAGTAAAAAGCCTTTTCCATTTTTTTCCCCATATTTCCTATGATTTTCAGCAGTATTGTGCAGACCTCCTCTCGGGCCCACACAAAAGCACTCCCTATAATTTTCTAGCACAGAAGCCTTCAGCAATGCTTATCATTAAAATTATATACATTTTCAGAAAACATTATGGAACATTTCATTCAAACAAAAAACAGTTAAAGACCTAAACTGTAGCCTCCGTGTGAGGCATTTCACATCTGGTTGTTATAGTTACACAGCATACTCTAGTGAAAAAAAAGTGAAAAGGGATTACCAAAACATGCTCCCAGTTTTGCATCAGGTAAATGTCAGCTTCATCAATTATAAGAATTTCTATTGAGGAGAGGAAATCATAGTCTCGCTTGTTCTCCCCTTCAGCTCCTATCACAGTTCTCAGGCCAAGGGGAGAGGCAATGATAATGTCCGAGGAGTAAAATGGGGCATACAACCGCATGCTCTTCTGAAGAACCGCAACACCTGTCCAGATGCAATACACACATATCAGCCAGTCCCTGATTATACATTTAACCATAGGATTTTTGGTTACAATATCCCATAAGAGTCAAGGGAAATTTCTGCCATTTGTGACAGGCAAAAGGGACTCTAAGAGACTCCCATAGGATCAGGCAATCTGAGGCCTTCCAAATGTTCTGGAACAATTCTCATCTACTCTGGTCAGAATGGCCTAATGAATTGAGGAAAGTATGCAAAATATTTGGAGGATAGTAGGTTGCTATCCTGGGGCTACAAGCATCATGTGAAGAGAGCCCTCAAGAAGCTACTGATTTATCCAATTAATCGCCCTTTGGGAATTTTACAGTAGATGAGCCATTCTTAAGGCAAAATGTTAACATGAAGGTTATAATGAAGCCCTTTTAAGAATGACACAAAACTGGATTCACAAAGATTGGCCCCTCAGAAAAACTCAATAAAAGAAAAACAAAACAAAAACTGGATTTAGTATTTTAAACCATAATAAAAGAGGCTGGTGCACGCCAGTCATTCCTTCCTACTATGAAGGTAGATTAACTCAGTTACTTGAACCTGAGATCAGAGACCAGATTTCTTGTTCAAAATTACCTACGAATCCTGGCTTATGTATTATATATTTATTAACATTTACCCAGATTTCATTTTAACTGTAACTTCTATTACTGTACCCTACAAACAGAATACAAAGTAGAAACAATCTTTAAAGCAGAGTACAAACTATAAAATTGAAACCACAGCAGTATCAAAAGATATAAAAATATTAAATGTTACCTATCCTGAAATGGTCATCAATGTTTCCAGAAAAGATGGCTTCATAATCTTCAGGCCTTTTCAGATTTGGTGGCTTCTCTTCTGGGTTTGAACCAAATTCCCCTTTAAACCGTTTTTTATTACTTACATCAATTTTCTTTTGACTTGCCGATTCAAGGAGAGCAATTAAAATATGGATTACACGTAAAGCAGATTCTCTGAAGGGTACCACCATCAACACCTTGTCAGGAAAATGCAAATTTAATTATTCTATTATTTAAATGCATGATGTTTTCCTAACTTTGAGGGCGGGGGCAGTTAGGGGGAAACTGTAAACATTCTTATCTATCACTTTCAATTTTAAAAAATGCTATATTCTTATTTAGTGTGATCTGTAAGGACACTGCAAGTCTATTTAGTTGGCTGCATTTTCAGCTAGCTGCAGTGGAGACTCTCATTTTAAGATATTGATAAAGGTATGGTTTTCAGACGATGAACATATATTTTCACCTTTGGTCTGGTGAGACCTTGATCCCTGAAAGCATCCTCATCCATTCCAGCTTCTTGGTCCCGTCGCTTGGCATTGTTGCCAAGCACCTGCGTGTTAGCCTTCAAGACATGGTTCAAGGCATGCAGGCAATAGACATGCCGCACTTCTTCCCCATTTTTTAAAGCAGTCCTTCCTGGATAAAACAAATCTTTGTATGAATTCATTATCCAGAAGAGCTCTTGCTGTAATGGGCTAAATAGCTGGTCTTTTGATTTTGTCTGAGCAGAAAGCAACTGTCTGTTCACTTTGGGCCAAGTTGACTTCAAAGGTTTGCAAAGATGAAGGTGTTCCAGATCAACTTCTTTACTTGGATTAATCACTCCAAATTTCTCCAACTTGGAAGAAAAATTTAATTGCCCCAGTACTGGCCACTGACAGAAGAAAAAGAAAAACTAAAATAAAAATAAAGCAACAGAACTTTGGCTCAGCCTCCCCTGAATGATGAAACCCTGAGCTGTATAGGGTATCGACGGAGTGGTCCAAGACATCAAGGGTGTCAACATGGCATCCACAACCAAGCAACCAAAAGGTGTTGTTTGGGGCCCCTTCCCTGTAAGACACTCCTGAACCCATTCCTCTCCCTGCAATCTCCTGCTTGTCTCAAAATATAAGAGTACACAATCTGAGACGCAAGGCTGCAAACGATATTCAAAACAGGATGCCATGTTATAACATTAATGTGGCAGAACAAGGACATTCACAAATAACAAGGGCAGTAATCATAACAATTGTACTTAATACATTCTCTCCTCCACCCCTCCCCCAGTCCTGTCCCATCTATTTTTCTGGAACCAACTTCAGCAGCTACTCAAAGAACAACTACAGACCCTTCCCTGATTTTGAAACGGCTCATGGATACGTTACCTCAACTTGGCTGGTCAATTTTGAGCACACAACACTTTTATCTATTTGTTTTTCTTCCAGCTCTTCATCCATGTGGCATTTAAATGGATCTGTGTCAAGAAACAAACATATGATTCTGACTGACTGTTTCAGAAACTGAAATTAGGATTTAGTTTGCAAGCACTTACTGTAAAAGAAGGTGAAAAAGATGATTAGATGATTCTATCAGTTATTCCAAACTATCCAATAGAAAAGAATATACAGTATGTGGCTGAGGGTTGAACTGTGGAGTCCTTGGTGTTCTCTGAACTTGGTTGTTTGCTTGCAGACATTACATTATCCAAATAGGTAACACCATCAGTGCGAGTGTGTGGTAACCCCCCCAACACACACACAGAAACACACACACACAGGCAAGGCAGACTATTGTTTATAAACAGGCAGTAAACCCTTAGATTGAAGAAGTATTGGGTGGGATCCCTTGGATAGAAATTCTCAAATTAAAGGGAACACAAGAGAGTTGATAATTTTTCAAAACAAGATACTGAAGTATAATTATACACCAGTCCAAAGAGGAAAACAAATGAACAAGTGGCAGTTTAGCAAACCTTGTGGTTGTATATGAGATTTTCAACTGAGCTAAGAGTTAAAAGGGATATGTATAGAAAACAGAACATGGGGATAATTATCAAGTAGGTGATTGAAGGGGAGAGGACCCACCAGGGTGAATAAAGAGACATTCTAACTTAGAGCTGTTTGGGGGAGGAAATGTCTGAGATCAAACCCTTAGGTCTATATCTGCCATTTCTCAAGGAAAGGCAGAAGATCTGGCAAGATTCTTATAATATAGATGATCAACAATAGCATTTATGGGCCTATCCAAGAGTGGTTCTGGTTTCTTGTGTGTAACAGTGTCTCAGTAAATAGCTAATAAAAGAGAATATTGGAAAGACCAACATAAAAAGGGAGTTTAGGCTCTCAAGTGAAGCTAAAAGCAACAAAAAAGGGCTTATTGGCTATATCAGTGGTAAAAGAAAGAAGAGGTGGACCCACTGCTAGAAGATAATTTTGACAGAAATAAGTAGACAAACTGACAAAAACACTAACCCAAGATAATAAAGAGATTGTTACGGCTTCTATGAACAAGTTTGGGTCTCAAGGACCAGACCACTTAGTAAATGTTTAAACTCCAATTCATAAATTGCAGAATCCTGGTTTAAGAAATACACAAGTCAATTTACAAATAGTCTTCCTTCCGTTTGTGTTAATTTTTTTAAAAAATCAAAAACTATGACATTACCATCTGTTACTTTTGCAGAAGGTGTTCTGTCTTTTAAATCTGTAGTGGGATCATCACATTCTTCATCTATAAAATTGGTTTCCAGATTAAACTCAAGTTCAAGTTGGACATCTGTACATTCTTCAGCAGCTTCACACTGTAAATCATGGAGAGCACCCGAACCTGTAGGCTCTGTTTCACTGTTTTCCACTAGGGATGTTTCTTTATTTAGAGCAAACAAAAAGAAAAAGAGAAACAGGTTGCATTTGTTCAAGAGCCAAAGTCCATGAATGGTTTGAGATCAGCAACTTGAGGTTCCTTTTAGAATGTAAGTGTAAACTTCCTTTTAATCTTAAATCGATTAATACAACAGTGATAATTCTTAATAGCTTTTTCCTCTAAGAAATTACCTCCCTCCTTGTTTTCTGCCTTCTTCCCTTTAGATCAATGTTCATCAATGGAGAGATGAAAGATGAGTTGAACTACATCTCCCAGTATTCCAAGCACTGTAAGTATTGTAAGTATTTCCCTTATAGGCTCTGAAAGATAAGAACTGCAGCCCAACACAAAGAACCAAGCTATGCAGATCACCTTCAGATTAACTAAGGTGATCAAGACTTGTCCAAGGAGATTCTCAATCACCCAGGTCAAGATTGTCCCAAAGGTGCTTTTTCAAAAGGAAACAGGAAAAAAACAAAGAAAGTCCAGTTGCCTTTGAAAAAGCATCTTTGGCTTACCAGACTTGAGATGCAAAAGTCCAACTAATCACTGCATGGGATGAAAGAGTTAAAGTTTTCTGTATGCCTTGGCTGCCATCTAATGGATTTTAAAGCCCTAACAACTAGAACTAAACAGTGATTGAATCTGTTTTATTATTATATAGGGCTATCCAGTGATTATTATACAGGAGTCACAAATACTAAGAACCTCTTTTTATCAACTAACAGTCATCCATATTTTTGTACCACAGATCTCATAGTCCTATTAATGTATCTACCTCCTAAATAATTTACCCAGTTTCTCCCTTTCAAACTATTTTCGTGTTAGGCACAAATATTAAAAAGCAAGCCCTACTGAAAATAATGCAATTTATGTATAAATATGCACTATATTGCAATGCTTGTCTTAAAATACTACTTTCAATTTTCAGTCCTGCAACTGGAATATTGATAGGAAGAAGCCAATTCTTGACTGCCTATTGGAATTTCTTGGAAATAAGTGTCTATTATTGAAATGAAATGCCCTTTGTCAGATTTAATAGTTGATTTATTTGGAAAATAATAATAATACAATAATAATAAATCTAGGATACTTCATTGCTCCCTATTCCATGGATTTTCATATAATTAGCTGCAAGCAAATCCAGAACTTTCCTGTTTCTTGCAATATTTCATTTTTATTTTGGAATACATTGATCTGCCCCCTCTGGGATGGTTAATCCCTTTACAGAAATAAGTGTTAAAACAGAAAGTGTTCTTATGCATCCATTTGGAATCCCTTAGAAACTAACACATGTAACAAAACAAAACAAACAGGATTACCTGATTCTTGGTGAGGCACTTTTATTTCATTGTCGTCATCCTCCATTTCTTTCTCATCCCCAAGCTCGTCACTGTCCACTTCTGTATCTTCTTGGGAACTATCTGATTCATCTCCTTCATCCTCATTGTCTGAACAGACAGATGTTTTTAATGTGGCCAGTAGTTTGTGATACACCGGGATTTGTTCTGAATCACTCTCTGCATCATTTTCTGAGCTGGACTGCTCAGAATTTTCATTCTAATAATGGAAATGAAAAAATATTCCAGTATGTACACTATACAATATAAACACATGACATTCTATGCAGGTTCACAATATTAGTAGCCTATCCTAGAAATGGATAACCTGTTCCAGATAGTGTTCCAGATGTTGATGAAATTCAGCTTTCAGCAGCAATACTTGCCATGGTCAATTATGAAAGATGTTGGGAAGCCATATCTGGCCTTTGCCAAGCAATTTTAAAACATTATCTATTACAGAGAATTTGCAGGTCAAATCAAAATTATTTTTGATTAACTATGATAACACTGAGCCTAGACCATATGCACAAGATCAACTTTCCCGAAGCAGGAAAATTGTTTATTCCTGTAATCCCCAGACAATATAAGAATAATGGAACTGTTCTCCAACATTGTTAAGAAGACAAATCTATTTTTAACTATTATTTTTAAATTGTCATAGGCAAGCTCTGTAGTTAATAATTCTTTTCTGCTGCCACAAGAATAGTTTTCTCCATTTAGTCAAAGTCATTTTCTGTGACATTAAAAATACAATTTTTAAAAATTGTTAAAATTTAAAACAAAAATACAAACTTCAAAGTGTTTAAACATGTGTGATCTTGCAACCCCAGGATGTATAGCCCTGGTTATAGCAAACTTTGCTGAGAGGGGAGTGGAAATGCCCTTTGAACTCTGCTGCATTATTAATACAATAAATATACAAAACTGTAAAATAATTTGCAATTTACAATGCAAAAAAAAAAAGATTTTGCCATCTGGCATGAAGGCAACCAAAGTAAAGAAAGCACTGGGAACCTTTTACTTCATTAACTGCAAATCTGTTTTACAGAATTAGTGTGCATTATAAGTTTCTCATTAGTAATATAATAAAACAGGGAAATATGATACAAGATAGCAATATTCCTACCAGTTCACAAATCTGAGTTGGTTTTTCTTTCCCAGAAACCCTGAAAAGAAATAATTTAAATTACTTCCATTTCTGTACCTGATAAACCTAAAAATATCACAGGTCATAATAATTGAAATAAGAAAAAGAATGTGTAATTTAGCAAATCAATACCACTGAAATGCATAATGCTGTGTCATATGGTTTTATCTTCTGACTGAACTACAAAGGCCTCCAAAATATGGGAGACCCTATTTGCTGTTTGCACAAGTCCACTATATGGAATTCCACTATATGGCTCATTCATACATGCTGCTTGCTATGGAACAAAGATGATCTACTAACCATTTGAAAAAGACATATCACAGTATTATCACCAAGATTGCTTGTTCAGATTGCTGAAGCAGTCTGATGTTAGCTTCACATGTTCTGGTATGAAAGTGACACAAAACATCTCAAGCAAACAATGCAGGGAACATGGAAAAGAACCCTCAGGATGTCATGGTCAGGGCCGGCAACTTGCTGACTTCCAAGTGGCCAAAATATCTTCTGCCCCATCCCTTCCCATCCAATTTATTATATTTGTATATAGAATATGAATGTGATTCTGGGCAGTGTACAATACTTAAAACAACCCAGTTCCTGGGCATTGCACCTGTATGGTTATCTCATCAGTGTCAGTGAGCTTTATAGGTTTTATTTCCTGGCAAGAACTCTTGGGATTAAGGCAAACATAGTTTAATCTTCTTTCTTGAAAGCATTAGAAATGCGCAAAATGCCTGAACAAAATGATCGTGGAATGAATACCTTATAACAAAGAACCAATGCTTGGATCATACACTTTCAATCTGCTTCTGTAAAGATGAACCACTACTTGCCAACCTTCTCAACTACCTTCAAGAGCACAAGCTGAGACCCTGGGAAACCAGGGTTATATGGTCATGGTTATATGGTTCCTTAGTAGCTTGCTGCAGTCTGGTGATAAAGAGATAAAATTCAACTGCCAATGCAGTTGGCTTTGGGGCAGAGAAAGGGAGGTGTATCTCATTACCGGAGTGCAGCGGGTGGGTGGGTAGTCTACGAAAGTAAGGATATCTTGGCCTTCCTTTCATAGAATAGTATTCTCATTTTTTCCCCCACTATAAATATCACAAGCTTTATTTAGAGTATACTTACAAATACTATTCAATAATAAAAGGGGTAAAGGTTATTGTTTTGTAAACAAATACATTAAATGAAGAGCCCAGGGCTCTTTGGGTTATAAAGTGCAGTTATGTTTTCGTTAACCTACACAATGTGCTAGCATTGTGCCTACCTGAACTAAGCCATTTATGGGTCCACAACTAGCAGAGACTTCTGCTGACAGGGAGTCCCAGGAATATAAATACAAGAGCAGTGTTTCTCAACCTTGACAATTTTAAGGCATGTGGACTTCAACTCCCAGAATTCCACAGCCAGCAAAGCTGGCTGTGGAATTCTGGGAGTTGAAGTCCACATGCCTTAAAATTGTCAAAGTTGAGAAACACTGTACAAGAGGGAAAGAAGCAATAAAGACAGACAATAAAACAGAGAAGGAAGGGTGTCCTCGTCCAGACACGTACTTAATTCCTTGCTACTCGGAACAGACTCACGCAAAATCTGCCTGCTTCTTTGATAGAGAAGGATGCGGAATGGAGAAAGGGAACGTGTCTTACCCGGCACAAATAAAGACTCGGGGGAAATGATGCAATGGGCGCCGTCAGCTCTCAGCTCAGAGGCTATTTTAGAACCCCGCTTACCGATCATAAAAAGGGTGCTCCTCCCCAAAATCCTTGAGGTGCTTCTTCTGCTTCTTACTTAAGTGGCTGATCAGCTGCTGGCGCTGCTGGCGAGCTTTCCTCTTCCCCATCTCGGCAAACTTCCTACTCCGGCTCCCACGTGGTTCCCTTTCTCGAGCCTTTTACGGCCCTAGCCACGCAGTGTCACGTCCTCTTGCGACAGACGCCTCCTGAGATTTGGTTGCCGTAAAGGACTCTTTTGCTTGCTGGGGAATTCTGGGAGTTGAAGTCCACGCGTTTTTAAAACCGTTAAGGTTGAGAAACACCGACTCTCCTCCTACAACTACGACAGTGGGCGGAGTTTCATTTGGGGGTCTTTCTCCGACAAGGATTGGGTTTTCTTTTCAAAATGCTGTGACTTTTATTAAACCCTTTTAATGTTTAATAATAAATGGCTAGTCTAAAGAAAAGAAGAAATAGGGGAGACATGATAGCAGTATTCCAGTATCTGAGGGACTGCCACAAGGAAGAGGGGGTCACTTTGTTCACCAGAGCACCAGAGGGAAGGACGAGAACCAATGGTTGGAAACTGATCAAAGAGAGAAGCAACCTGGTATTAAGGATAAACTTCCTGACAGTGAGGACAATCAACCAGTGGAACAGCTTGCCTCCAGAAATCGTGGGCGCTCCATCACTGGAGATTTTTAAGAAGAGACTAGACAATCACCTGTCTGAGATGGTATAGGTTCTCCTGATTGAGCAGGAGACTGGACTAGAAGACCTCCAAGGTCCTATTCTATTCTATTCTATTCTATTCTATTCTACTCTACTCTACTCTTATTCTTGTTCTATGCCAGTGTTGCTGCATAACTCACTTTTTAGATTGAAACTTCATGAACAAATCTCACCTGTAATATGGATATACACATGTATGGAAAAGCATGTACAAGATTGTGTTGTAAGTGGGTTTCTGGTCCGACCCAATGGAGCTCTGAGACTAAAGTGAAAAAGCTGAATATTTTAGGGAATGCTGGCTCTTATTATGAAGCTATAGATGTTCTGTGTGGGCAGAATATATTACTGGTTGATTAACAGAGGTTTGTGAGGAGGGATAAGCCTCGAATTTTTAGATAAGCATGGGAGCATATCTCGATCATCAGGTTATCATGGAAGGTGAGCAAAGATTGTCCAAGAAGCTATCTAGAAGCTAATCCACTTTTGGAATAGTGAGTGCTATCTTATATGATGTTATGTGTGCTATTATAAGTGCTACTTTATTTGATATTATTATGGCTGAAACATGGTGGTTGCAGGAACTGATATGTCAATTGTAAGGAAGAGAAGGACTAGTGTTGACATTTGAGGGGAACAACCTATTCTCCAAAGCACCTGAGGGCAAGAGAAGAAGTAGCAGATGGAACATATCAGAGAGATCAAACCCAGAATTTTCTTGACAATTAGAACAATCAGTGGAGCAGCTTGCCTCCAGAAGTGGGTGCTCCAACACTAGAGGTTTTTAAGAAGAGATTGCACAGTCATTTGTCTGGGTTTCCTGCTTGGGCAGGGGTTTAGACTAGAAGACCACTAAAGTTCCTTCCAACTGTTATTCTGTATATTACAAACAAAAGAAAGTTAACTAGAAGTGGACTTCAAAGATAGTATAGGACAATGTTTTCCAGCTGAGGTCTTGCAAATTGTTGAACAACAATTTCCATAATTCTAACCAGTGTAATAGTAAAACTTGCTGCCCTTGAATTATAATTTTATTTCAATGATCTGAAGGGCATCAGATTGGGCAGAATAATTAAGATCCTTTAAATTCTAAAACAAATTAAGGATCCCTCTGGCATTCACAAAATGCCAGGGAAATAGCAATCCAAGGATAGGAAAGCCAAGTGTCCTGCAGAGGATAGTGGTGGTGGATGACTAATCTAAGCCCCGCCCTCTTTCTGGAATTGATGTACTTTCAGAGATCAAGCACCATTTTGGAGTTTGGCTTGTAGGTTGAACTGCAAGAGAGGAAGTTTGCTTTTTCCTCCCACTTGTTGGCATATAATTTCTGGTAGTGCATTGTCTTCTTTGGCAAGTATAGACTGATCGGTTTTCTGTCATTTTTATTCTTTTGTATTTATTTGCTGCCTATGGCTTAAAGCTTATAAAATGGGAATTATTTTGCTGACAAACAGATCCTTTAAACTGAGTATCCTTTTCTGATATTTTACCATACATTGTTTTTTTATTGAACTGTCTTTACAGCATATCCTATTGCAATTAAAATCATTATTGGAGATTTACTATATAGAAAAAATATCCATGCTATATCTAATTAAAAAGTACAATTGATATATCATAAAACACATTAACATACCTCAGGGGCTAATTTTGAATTATACTCTACAAAAAACTAAGTTTACATCATTTCCCTAAATATGATCAGGGAACTATTGTAATCGGATTTGATTGGAGGAATGTTCCCAAAGGCCAGCAGTGCTTCTAGTTTCGTTCCCCCTTTAGTTCCTGGATGTGAAGGAGTATGAGTTGATTTTCCTGGGATGACTTTTTATGTTGTCCTAAAGAGTTTTGTGCAGCAAAACCAGCTGACTGGAAGCTAGTACAGGGTCCAAGGCACACCTCAACATCTGATGTCAGTTAACACATGGCTTTTTGCATTCTGGATCAATGGTAGCTTCTGTGTGGTGTTTAAAGGCAGCCTCACATAGAGTGCATCACTATTGTCCTAAATGGCTTGTAACAAGGCCATGAATTGCTAGATCATGTTACATTTGCTGTTAGGTCATAACCAGCCAAAGGTTGACAAAGGCTGTCCTGGCCACAGATTCCACTTGCTGCTCTGAACAAGAGCTGGGAGTCCAGAAAGATTCTCCAAAGTATATTAAGAGACAGCACTAACACTGACAGAGAACTTTGATGGATAAGCAGCATCTCCATCTTGCTTGGTTCCAATGTCAATCTGTCCTGTTCCAACCAGACTGACAGTTTCCAACTACTGGAATAAGACATTAACAACATTTCTAATCCAGGGCTCAAAAGATAATATCAGAGTAGAATAAAGATGGGTTCAAATATGCTATCTGAAAATTCTGACACTATATGCTAGACTACGATTATTTATTTTCTTATTAGTTGAATTTAGATCTCAAGAGAAATCTATTTGCTTTCTATCATGGCTATTCTTGTTGTTGTTAGTTGCGAAGTCGTGTCCGACCCATCGCGACCCCATGGACAATGTTCCTCCAGGCCTTCCTGTCCTTTACCATGTTCTGGTGTCCATTTAAGCTCACGCCTACTGCTTCAGTGACTCCATCCAGCCATCTCATTCTCTGTCGTCCCCTTCTTCTATTATCTTCTGCTTCCAAAATTTACTTCCTATTTCTTGTATGTGTAAAGATGGGTGTACATTTTTTTTACTAAATTTCAATCTTGCCTTTTGATTAATACCATTTAAAATACCTTTAAAATATTAAGATACAATTAATCATACAAAAACATTATTCAGAGCAACATACTTGTAAACTAAGTAGCAAATTAAATATTTGTATAAAACCCGATTTTTTTGGCTTTTAATGGCTGAGTATAGAGGTTTAATGAATATAAATACGGGTACAGAAAGAATATATGACTGTTCCTTTCAGCAGAACTTAAATGATTCAACATGACAAACATATATAAATACTTCAATCTTAAGTTTCCGAACAGTGTAAGTGAATCCTATAATTCCCTATTGAAAATGCTCTAAATGTTTTCAAAAATATTACGTAAAAATTTCAGTGTTTATAGAATTAGTGATAGAATATTACAAAAGTTTGATGGTTCTCTCCTCAATCTATATAGGAAACAACTGGAGCAAATTACCAATTCAAATAATGAATGTTGATAAACAATTTTGTATAACATTTGTTTTATTAATATACAAGGACAGTATCCTTTTCAAGACCTTCATCCAAATTATGGTGCAGATGAAATCTTCATGTTTTTTTTCTTTAATCGCTTCTGAACCGATAAGCTTTTGTTGTAAAGTTCCAAATACTTGATTTGGTCAAGTAATAAGATTCCCTGTAAGTACCCTGATACAGGGCTCTTTCAAAATCAGTGTAAATTTTATAAAACAACAGTATTTCATGTTGATTTCCTAATTAATCCATAGGGAAATTTAAAAAAAAAAGAGTCCAGGTATTTATGATGTAATTGTGGTTTCTTCAACTTCAGGCAGGACATCCCAAACAGGTTTCTGAATATGATCAGGAAGTTTCTCTAATTTGGTCTAAAAACAATGGGAAATATATAGATACATGCTTATGTTGGAATAGTTCATAAGTTAAATTCTGTAAGTATTTTTTAAAAACCCAACACAATGTGTGAAGAAGATAGCAAAAGACTTCTGCTTTAGTAGCTATCTGATTAATATTAAAATGTAAGAGTTCAACATATTTTTATATTATATAAACAATGGGGATGTTTTGTTTCCAAATCCAAAGCAAATCATCATGTTCTAGAAATTGATAGTCCTCAACTTACGACCACAATTTGGACCGGAATTTCTGTCACAAGTTATTGTGATTGTAAGTCAAGTCAGATCCCATTTTTACAATGATTGTTAAGGGAATCCAACTTCCCCAATGGACATTTTCCCCCAGAAATTGAAAAAAAAAGGCTTGCAAACTGCAATCATATGACCACAGGATGCTACAATAGATTGTAAATGCAAGTCAGTTATCAGGCACTCGAATTTGTGATCACATGACCACAGTGGTGGTATGACACTTGTAAGTGCAAATATAGATCACTAGTCACTTTTTACAAGGCCACCGTAATTTTGAACCATGTTAAATCAATGGTCATAAGTAGAGGACTGCTTGTATGCATTGCCCCTCCCACTGCAGCTCCTAGTCTAATATAGCTCATCAGTCCCCCAATCTTCCCACCATCTTCCTGGCCCCCTTTTTTCTGCTCTTGTCTCAGTGTGGCATTCTCCCACTGCTCTTCCATCCCCTGCCTCAGCTACTGACAATCTTGTATTCCTCCCCACCACCATCATTTTTGCCTGAAATAAAACAGCTGTCTTATTGTGTGCATGGTGCTTACATCACAAAAGTGAGAGATTGTGTGCATGAAGAAAAACACTCAGGCTAGGCATGTTTTGGTTTGCGTCCAGGCCACTCCAAAACAACTGCTCCATGCGTAGAAGAGTTTGTGTATGAAACATTTTGCACACCTCTATAAACAGAACAAAATTAGCAATACCTTTTTGACTTCCATGGCAACCCCTTCCGGTAGATTTCGCTGAATGTATTCCAAGTAAACATTGGCTGTGCTACCAGTTAAATTCTTTAACTGAAACAGAAAGCACTCTTATAGTTTTCGGATAACAATAATCTGGAAAAAAATCTGCATGTACAGGAGCATTAGAGCAATTGTAAATAGTGTCTGACTTACTAAGAGATTTCTCCTAGCTTGAATCACCTTGCATTTTCTTTATGTTTACTTAAATCCAGAATATCAAAATATAAAGCCTGGATGTGGCTATAACTACCTATCGTAAGTTAACAAATATCTAACTTGTTGAGAGAAGGTATACGCTCTTTTCCAAAAGACAGTTTTCTGTGCATTCTATGTACCTATTATTTTTTAGTTGAACATGCAGCTCTTTACTTACCTCTATATACTGATAATGTGTTCTCATTTCATACTGAACTCTGTGCTTCTTATAAATGTGTACTGATTTCAGGAGCGTTAATCTTTCTATCTTTCTAGGAGGCTTCTCTCTAAAAGATAGTAACATTTTAATCATGTGGACATAATCTATTTCTGAAATTACAGCGAATATAAATAACAGCAATTATTTAGAAAGCTGGGAAAAGCAAAAGGACAAACTAAGTTGAGCCTTCAACTAAAGGGGATGTCTGCTTTCCTGATCAGGCTATATAGCTGTTAAATTATATAATTTGGAATCTAGTTTATCTAATGTTTTGAAGTACAGATCTTGGAAGTAGGCAACCGACAATGCATATAAATGAAAAGATAAAACTTCAAATACAGGTAGTCTTTGATTTATGGCCACAACTGAGCCCAGAATTTTGGTCTTAAGTCATTGTGGTCGTAAGTCGAGTCACCCTATGACTGGATTCAATGATACAATCGTTTTTATGATGGTCATTAAGCAAGTCACCATAGTTGTTAAGTGAATCGCATGGGTGGAAAACAGCAAAAAAGTCACAAAATGTGACCATGTGATTGTGGCACACTGCAACTGATTGTAAATGTGAATGTAATCGCTGGGATAATGCAGCAGTCATAACATTAAGGACAGGGGTAAGCTGAGGACCACCTATTATGTAAAGATATCTGGGCTGACAAACATCAATTTTATTATATGTAAAATTCTATTTAATTCAATTGTGATAGAATGAAAAGTGACTTTGCTTAAAGCTTATTTTGAAACAATTATTCAAACAAGTTATACTGATATAACATCAAGAGTTGTTTTCTTTTAGTTTATAAGCCTGCTAACAAAAGTTCACATAGCTTAATTAGTCCTAAGACTCTTTCCAAGACTCACTCTTTCCTAAGACTTAAGAGAGTTCAAATTGGCTCTACAACAGCATTGGTTGCTCTGGTCAATGACCTCTGTAGGGACCTAAATGGGGGGAATGTCCCCCTTTGGTCCTATTAGACTTCTCAACAATGTTTAATATACTCAATCATTATACCTTTCTTACTGATTGTAGGAACTGAGACTTGAGTGCGTTATTCTGTGGTAATTCCATTCCTGTTTAAGCAAGTGGTTTCTATCACAGGTTACGATTCAGGTTCCTAGGAACAATAATATGGGGTACCTCAGGACACAGGGCTTTCCCCATATATTATTAAACATCTATATGAAATTGCTAGTGGTTTGAGTTGAAATGTCATCAATATATAAATGACATCTAATTATGCACACAGTCTGGGGTTCAATCCTGATGAGCTCAAGACTGACTCAGCCTTCCATTCTTCCAAGGCCAATAAAATGAGGACCCAAATTGTTGGAGGTAATATGCTGACATTGTAAACCACTCAGAGAGTACAGTAAAATACTATGGAGCAGTATGTAAGTCTAAGTGTTATTGCTAATTATATATTCCTACTCTAACTTAAACTGGAGGTATTATAAAAGCCCTAAATTGATACCTGAAGGATCTGAATAGGAAGAAAACAAGCTGACTAAATCCCACCAAGTCAAATTTGCTAGTTGTCCATAGACATCTAGATAACTTAGTAACACTGGCTCAGCAGCTGCACCTGATGGAGCCAAAGTTCATGAGTTGGGGTTCCCCTGGACTTTCAGCTCCTGCCTATATAGCAGGTGAGAAATGTAGTCAAAGCAGATTTCATTGAGCTCCAACTCTACTTAGACCAAGGTGTCCTAGTAACAATAACCCATGCCCTGATCACCATTTGGTTGGATTACTGTAATAGGGTCTATGTGGCTACCCTTGGAGATGACACAGATGCTATAATTAATACAAAAGGCAGCTATTAAAACAAACCCATTACACTGGGGGAAAAAACCCTATTCTGAAGCCACTTTCCTTCCAAATTTCATAATGCATGGTTAGACAGCAGACCTTGGCTGCTCTCATTTTATTGAATAACTTTCCCCCAGAGATACACATAGCCCTGAATTTAAAGGTGTTTCTCAAGCAAACCAATCTTTTTCCAGTCTATGTTTCACCTTATGTTTAATTTATTTTTACAAGCGTCCATGATGCTTATTATTATTGATTCTTTAAAAAATATTTTAATTTTGGTTACTGTTTTGACCTTGTATCTGCCTACAGGCTACTAGGAATGAAGAGGGATATAAATATGAAATAAAAAGTAACTCATAGAAGCAGTTTGCCCCACGCTGATTCTGGAACCAATTACATTGACAGGTGGCAGGCTATCCTTTACTGGATATGCTTAAATGGTGGCTAGAAAATCATGTCAGTATTCTTTAATTTGGGAATCTCCTACTGAACATGGAGTAATGGCCTAAATGGTCCATTATAACTGTGTGCTTCCAATTTGATTTTGATTTTTTGGACAATTGGTGGAACTATAAGGTTTGGGAGTACATATTGCAGTGAGTTAATCTACTTCAGAATAAAACTCTAGAAAGACTAATTAACTATAAAGATCAATAGTACTTACATTTTTTCAATAGAGAGACCAAGTTCTTTTGCAGCTAGCACCATGAAATATTCGTAACTGTCCAACACAGCTCTATCATGCCCTTTAACTAAAATAGCCAGTCTTTTATATAATATATCTGGCTCATCAGAAACAGATACCTAGTTTGGAAGCAAAGAGAAATAATTTAGCATTAGCATTCTAAAGATGTCATCCTGAATACAATTACTATAATTTAAGTATAAACTATCCAGTACACGTTAAAATTAATCGTTATTCTCTCACTTTTTTTCAATTCATACAAATATAACTTAAATCATAACTTAATTATTTCTTCCAAATCTTTTCTTAGTTGCTGGAAAAGCATACACTGAAAATCATCACACATACCAATGGATTCTTTGCAGGCTGTTGAGTATTATTGTTGGCCCTTGAAGACTGAATCCACATCAAGTGATTATTTCTGAAAAGTAAAAGAGGAATCAGTTTGAATTAGCTTGGAACTGTCATTGGTCATAAAAACTAAAAAATCACAGCTTTAATATAGCAATGTGGCAAACTTACCTAAGAAAATTATGTTGCTTTAATGGAACTCTGCCTGCTACAAGACAATTTTCTGGCCCCTAAAAAAAAATAAAAAGTACATAGTTAATATAATTTTAAGTGTATCTGTCATTGGTATTTTTCCAGAATTTGATCTCAAACTGCAGATTTAAAAAAAAGATGGAAAAGGGAAACAGTATTAAATTATTGTTATTAAAGCCAATACATATCTACAAATTGCCTCTTCACTTGATTGTAGAATCTTTAATATATTTTGTTCATAGTGTTGACTGCTTCAACAAGAGCTTTTTAGTTGAGATGGGTGGTGTAAAAATGTGATGAATAAATGAATAAACAAGTCTGAAGTCTCTCACCATCCATTCAGACCAAAATTTTTGCTTTTTCAGAATTAGATGATTTGGCATCCTTGTGTGCTTAGTGCTTTCTACAGCAACAGAATTTTTCATTGGGAGATGAAACTTTACAGCAACAATAGTTTAAGAGTTTATAGTTCTATTCATAGGTCAGTCTTTCAGTAGTCATTTACAGAAGTGATATCTTGATATTGGGTGTGTTATTATACAGTTTTTAAATGCATAAACAAATTTTCAATAAACAGATTTTAAAAAAGGCAGCCTAAAGCCTGTTTTCAGGCAAATCTCACCAGGGCTGATGAAAGCCACACTGAACTGCTGGTAAAAAGATAACAGAGCAGTAATTATGCATGTGTGCGTATTTTCTAAAAACATACAGCTATACTCAGTTTGATTGTGTTAAATTGGATTGCAAAATACTCTAAAGGAATCTAGGGGCCACTGAAAGAATGGTCCCTAGATTCCTTTAGACTATTTTGCAATCTAATCTAATCCGATCCAATTCAAATAAATGGTTAAAATCAGTCTAAACGTTGGCAAGTTTAAAAATCTACAGTAATTGCAACAAAAGGTTGAAACATTTCAATTGAAGATTCAAATCCATGAGTCCCTTTCATTATTATTGTCAGATTTATAGGAGTTCAAGGTGATGTGTATTGCACCTCTTCCTCCACTTTTTCCCACAATCACCCCCCGAGAATGAACTGGTGAAAGAGGGAGACAAGCCCAAGTCATCCAGTCAGCTTCCTTGTCTGAGAGTAAACCAGATCCTGCTAGATGCTTGTCTAGCAGTGTAACTACCGTACTGCACCACCTTGACTTATTATAGCAGCATATAAGGTTTCCCTTTGCTAATGTGCCTTTAGAACAAATCTAAATTCAGTTAGGCCAAATTTGCCCCATAAACAGTACCAAAGAGGTATTATTTAAAGTTATTTAAGTGCCAGCACATTACAACTGCTTATCTCAGTGTTTCTCAACCTTGACCATTTTAAGGCATGTGGACTTCAACTCCCAGAATTCCACAGCCAGCAATGCTGGCTGTGGAATTCTGGGAGTTGAAGTCCACATGCCTTAAAATGGTCAAGGTTGAGAAACACTGGCTTATCTGAAATATAAACACTCACTTTGGCGTTCTATATTTTGTGCAGAAACAGGGTCAACTACCCGATCATTCTTCCCCAACCTGGTGCCGAACTACAACTAACATTCCCAGCCGGTTGATTAATTCTAAACCGCGTAGCCGGCAAAGTCTGATGTATAATTTGCTCTCACCCCCCGGAAACCACCCAAAAACGCCAAAATTACCTGCCATAGCCGGCTTAAAAGGGTCACAACCGCTCGCGCCGCCATCTTTCCGGCCCCTTCTGCAACTTCCTCTTGCTAAAATACCATGGAGTTTCCGTACTCAGACAGCCTGAGCGGCATTTTTGCGCTAGACAGCGTCAGTTTCCGACGGCGGGAGTCGCTAATAAAAATGAAAGTAGGGGGCGGTCAGTCCTCCTGGTCTGCCAGAAAGATTTTTTTTTTTCTAAACCATTTACGAGATCATCCCTCTCAAGAGAAGACGGTGTAAAAAAGATGATCCGTTGACGCAAAGAGCCCCCATTTAATGTACTTTCCAAAGCGTGTGGGGGACTATTTTTTAAAATTCTTTTGCAAATGCTTCTGGGAGAAATAAACCTGCACTGCATTGGATAGTCTACACCAGGGGTAGGCAACCTTGGCTCTTTTATGACTCGTGGACTTCAACTCCCAGAATTCCTGAGCCAGCATGGCTGGCTCAGGAATTCTGGGAGTTGAAGTCCACGAGTCATAAAAGAGCCAAGGTTGACTACCCCTGACTCTACACAAACCTTCCTGGGATTGGGCGAGGCTGAGAGACGGTGACAAGGTTGAGCCGCTGTCGCCTATACTGTGGCGAGCGGGGCGGCGTTACTCAAGGTTGGACGACAGTCCTGGAACATATTCCAACGAATCTGTCCGAAAAGGGGATGCTAAAAGGAATGGTGATCGCGGGGTCCCCATTTTACCTCCGTGGCACACGCAGAGACCAAATGCATGCCCTACTACGCCATGGTAGGGCAGCTCGTGCGGTTACGTGTCCCAAGGCCCCGACTCCGGGGCAAGGACGAGGCTACCTGTCGTTTCTGATCCCGGTAGGTTAATGGTGTAGCCTAAGGTCTCGTGTGAACATCCCCGTAGTGAAATCACCGTGTACCGTCGTACTCAAATTTCAGATCGATCGCTGATCCCAACACCTTAATAAAAGGGCTAAATTATCCCGTAATCGACCGTGATTGGTGAAATGTTTCTACCAGGAAACATTTGCATTTGCCTTTGCATTTCCGCCCAGTTTTGAACTCAAAGCTTAACATTCAGGTTGCAGCGTAAAAAAAGAAAACTGGCTAAGCTGGCGCTTTTACGGCCTGCTTGCCTCAATCTACCTCTCACCGTTGGTAACGCTTGAATTCACTGTAATTCGTTCAATTAGGAGACAAGACCAACGCTTTGTGCAGCGATCGGTTTTAATCGTGGGAACACGAAGATCCAAAAAAAACCATTAAATCACAAAACTTGATAAACTATCTTTTTGCCCACGTGGAGTTCGAGCACAAGACACCGGAAGAAGGTGGAGCGGAAAGCCGCCAGCTGCGTTTATGGAACCTTTCCAGTAACTTTAGAAAAAAATGTTTCTCAGACTTAACAACTTTTAAGATGTGTGAACTCACTTTCTAGAATTCCCCAGCCATATTCTGGGAGTTGAAGTCTACACCTCTTAAGGTTGCCAGGTTTGAGAAACACTGAGCTACACCAAGTCACTTAGCATGGGTTCCTTATTCAGATAATCAAGAGGACATTCTTTATGTTTTAATGCATTAAAAATACTTTTGTTTCTTAATTTTACTTTTTCAATTAACCAGCCCCCTTATTAAGCTCTATGTAATTCATATACATTCAGGTCTTCTGCTCTCCCAATCTCAATACACACAAAGCTTTTTGAGGTGCACAGAATGGGTTGTATGACTCCAGGCCAAAACTGTTACAGTCCTACATTGATCTGTCTACAATTGAAAGCAATTGGTAAAGTAGATTATGAGGGATGAGTGTTTTGTGACAGAATGTATGGGT
Organism: Protobothrops mucrosquamatus; assembly: GCF_001527695.2. NCBI lineage: Eukaryota > Metazoa > Chordata > Lepidosauria > Squamata > Viperidae > Protobothrops > Protobothrops mucrosquamatus. Next base: position 526,057 of record NW_015386629.1, on the reverse strand, counting down.
TCCTTGGCCTTAGAAGTTTGAGGATAGATGGAAGGGGGGAGGGGAAGAGGGCAAGAACTGAGGATGTAGAATGAGGGTACAATTGGCAGTTGAAGGCACAGCAGCAATCTGTGGGTGGGTTGCATTAAAAAAAGATGGGGTTGCTGACTGAGAACCATCTTATTGTCCAGTCCTTTGTATTTGCCCTGAAGCCAGATCACTGGATAGTTGGTAGCCCTGGGTTCCTGCTGCTGCTTCTGAGCACAAGTTTGGTTTATAATAAACCTGATCCACACACAGGTCTAATAATGGACAGTTGACTTGTTGGGTACACTGAGACCTAGTGGACCAAAGGGGAGGAGGTATGTATTCACTTTGGTTTTATGAGTGCCACCAGTGATTAGCTAAGGGGGAAATGAGATGGTTGTAATCTGGAAGACCTCAATGGCTTTTAAGGGCTCTGCTTCAGAGACAATTGGATGAGAGCGCTTTTTGGCTGAAACTGGGTTCAAGGGAACTGTTGAGTTGCTGCACTGCCCTCCCTCCTGTGCAGCAGCATCCCTGTCCAGTCCACTGCACTCCAACCTTATCTTAGCAGTGAAATCCCAAGGCGATTAGTGCTTGGATACTTGAACTTCCTCCCAAGTGACCTGAAATCAGGAGTAGCTCAGGAATTCATGACCCAATCATTAACCTGACCCAATCATTGAAGGCACAACACAAATACATTAGATCTATATTTTGTTTGGACAGTTGAAATATGGAGGTGACAGACATTACTATAGGAAAGGCTGGTTTGGTGCTACTCTTCCCCAGGAAAGTAGGGCCTTTAGACTTGATCACACCAAAGACTAAGTTTGGAATTTTCCCTGAAGATCTACTGGGTCATTTGGGTGTGGTTTTAGTCTGGAATAGGCAAATTATGGGGGCCTTGAATCAAATTGTTCTTGTAGGGCTTTTCATTGAACACTGTATCTTTGGTTCTCCAAGAAGCTATGGGAAACGAAGCACAAGTGAGAGTTCTGTTGGCAAAAGGCAAAAAGCAAGATGTAAATAGATTCTGGAATCCTTTTTGCTTGCTTTACCAACAATGGGCATATGTATGTGTGTGTTGGAATTTGGATCACATGACTGGGAGGGAAGAGGGCTTAGATTGGAGTACAGTATTTAATAATTTTCTGAGGTTCTGCCCTACTGTCTCTTCTCTAAGGCTGCAATAGGGAATTTTTCCTCTGCAGCCTCTAGCGAACTTCAAACTCTCTTCCATAAAGATGCAATACAGACTTTTTCTAGCTAACTTCAAACTCTCTTTCTGGCAGGGGACAGTCTGCCTCCATTTGTATCAAAATTTGGTTCTGTTCAGGTTCAGAAAAGTACCATGTTGACCCCTTTCATTCTGCTACTGAAAATATGAAACAAAAAAATAAAATGCTGATTCATTTATTTAAAAGATTTTTTTTCCATCACATGAACAATTTTTTAAACAAAGTATATCTTATCAAAAGTATAAAATACTGTTTCTCCCTGCAAACTCTTACAGAATCCCTTTGATTTTACAATTGCCTGTCAAGAAAAAGCTGTATAATCTATACACAGTACTTGCTTTTAATTATGTACCAGGTACAATGCATGCCTCATTTTACCTCATCAAAAAAAAGAAGAAATTGCCCCCTCCCATGTAATATATTATGAAACTAAGCATTTAGTGCAAACTTGACTAATTACATCCTGAAATTAAATCACATGCAATTCAGGTGTAATTAAGCCGTAACAGGCAAACATTTACTATAAAATAAAATAAAAATGATGCTAAATGTTTTTAAACCAAATATTTTTACACTACACTATACCTCAGAAATTTACAACTTTTTTGTAACAATCAATCAGCAGTTAAATACTTCTGAAAATAAGATTTCTCCATTAAAATATATTTTCCCTTTTTTCTTAGGTTATGTACAATTTTTAATTAATTCGTTACTGAAATAACTGTGATAAACACAAAACTTCGGTAAATAGAACCTCCCCCACACAAGTTTTCTGGCAAAATATTGAAGCATATTTCAACAACATTTTTATGGAAGTACCAATATTCTTTCTTTTGCAATTCTGTTTAATGACATCTCTGTATATCCAGAGTATACTGGATGGGATACAGAGTAATTGTTTTACATAATTTAAAATGAAACCATGCATTATCAGGTTCATTATGAATTAGTCCAATGATCAATTGCAATACTGTCAATTTTACCAATACCTTCCAGTACATTGTAAGAATGCAATTCATTGGCACTAGTGCTGTGGTTATAAATCTAAAGACATAACCAGGAACAATTTTATATTAGAGACTTATTCTAAGGAAACTTAAAAATATATAATATCCTGAAGAAGCCTCCAAGTATGTTGGACTATAATTTTCAGCTATGGACCACACTGGGTAAAAATGTTGAGACCCAGTCTCAACTCATCTGATGGATGTAGTTTGAGGAACACTAAAAGCTAATGTTATTTAGATGAATAATGGCCTGATGCTTAATGAAGGTAATGACCAGCTTCTTAATGAAGGTAAAAAAAATCTGCCTTATAGTTTTACATGAAAGTAATATAGATCAGCTTGGGATGATCTATTGTGAGCTTTACCCTTTTATCAAAGACAGCAGAAACATTTTTGCCCAGTGGGATTGGTCTACCCCACTCATGCTGGGATCTATGGCAGATCCTATCAGTCAATGAATTTTAGCTGGTGGGATCCAGAAGATCTGCCATGGCCTCTGCGCTTTGGAACATCTTGCCACAGGAAATAAGATCTGCCCATTCTCTTTAAGCCGTTAGGAAAAGCCTTAAAACCTGGCTATGCTGGCTGGCAAGAGGTCCTGAAGGACCAGCTGGAGGCGGTTGATGCACCAACAGGAAAGCCAGCCTGCCTCTCTCCTCCAAACTCATGTTTTTTAGTTTGTTTTAATGTTTGTAATTTTAATCTGCTAAGTGTCAGATATTTGTATATTTTATCTTACTGTAAGCCACTCAAGAGTTGCCTTGAACTGCAAGATGGGTGTCAAGTAAATTTGATAATAATAATATTAAAAAATAGCAGACAAAGCAGATAGTAATACAATCTGGCAATGGTTAAGAGCAGGAAAGTTGAAAGAGACCAAGAAGCTAATTCTCGCTGTACAAGACCAAGCCTCAAGAACAAATGCATACAAAGCCAGAGCTGAGAAGTCAGTAATAGCTAGCAAATCCTGCCTCTGCAAAGAAACTGAAGAAACAGTGGGTCACCTGGTTAGCTGCTGCAAGAAGATTACACAGGCTGACTACAAACCACCTCATAACAAAGTAGCAACAATGGTGCATTTGACACTCTGCAAAAAATACTATTTGCTTGCTTGCTTGCTTGCCTGCCAGCAAGAACTGATGGGACCATAAAAGAGAGAAAGTAATAGAAAATGAAGAAGCTTTGGGACTTTAGAATCCAAACAAACAGGCAAACAGAAATCTGAATTTCAATATTATCAAAGTGAAAACTGTTAAAACATTAATTGTGGCTTTGTATTTTGGTTGTATAATTAAAATGAGAAGTTTAGCACATAAACACAATATAGGTCTCCCAAACTTGGGTAATGTTTTGGGCTTATTTTTAGTTTCAAACCTGCCACACCCCAGACATAACAACTGTCAATAAGACAGACAAAAAAGTCTAGATAGTGGATGTGGCAGTACCTGGACACAACAGAAGACAAGAGAAAGAACTGGAGAAGATAATAAAATATAAAGACCTGCAGATAGAAATAGAACAACTGTGACAGAAGAAAGCAGAAGTAGTTCCAATAGCAATAGGCTCTTTGGGTGCAATCCAGAAAAAAACTGGAGCACCACTTGAACTGCATTGACAAATTGCAAAAGTTAGCTTTACTCAGGACAGCTTACATCCTGCAACAATATCTTTATCACCATCAAACATCCACATCTGCCTGCCCCAAGGGTCCTTGGGAAAGGAATAAGGGGGGAGGAAAAGCCAAATCCAGTTTAAGCATATAGCTGACTGAGCATTGAACCATAATAATCAACTCTCTTCAATTTCTTTGTTAAAGAATTCATACACATCAGAAGAAAAAATCCATCAGACAGCTTGCAATTTACCACCTACTGACTAGTGAAAGGAAGCCTTTGGTATAATTTGAACTTGGCTACTTTTCATGTGGTGCTTGTGATCTGTAATTGGGCACAGAACTGATTTGAACACAGTAATTACCACATTTACAAAAATTATCATTGGTGGCCATGGCTAGCAAAGCTTTGAAGAGTAGAAACTTTAGGATTTGGCTGTGTAAGTGATTTTTACAAAAATATCTTTAAGGCTATTAGATTATCAAATACTAAGATCTGGCTCTCATGAAAATGTCCATGACCGCAAACAGAATTATTTTATTCCGTCACATAACACTAAATTCTTTGTTCACTGATAAATTATGCTAGAGAATTATATGAAAAACCAAACCCACTCCTGATGTTGAAAGAGTTGCTTAGCTAGGATATTCCAAACTTGACCATGTTGATCCATGTAATCATTCTCAAACATAATTAGAGAGGAAGAGATGGGGAAAATTTTGATCATTATTGGTTTAGCACAAGATTATCATAAAACACTACTCTGTGTATATTAAAACTAATATAACAAAATCAGGAAAAGGAAGAAACAACCAGAATTACTGTACTGGATGAGATTAAATTTGTACTTAAATTTGCATGTTATTGCTAAAAATAGCAACATAAAAACAAAATGGAAGGAAATCTGAATTTCAAAATAGTTATCAAAGTAAAAACTGTTAAAACATTAATTGTGGCTCTGCATTTTCGGTTTTATAATTAATAACATGTAAACACATGTAAAAACTTGTGTAATTTAATTCGGCTTATTTTAAGTTTCAAACCTGTGAATCTATAAAAGTCAATTTGGCAGGCATAAAAAGTATAATGTTCAATACATTTACACTAACCTCATCAACAAATTATACACTTGGCAGTTTTTAAACTCTTTGGCAATGACCAAAACCTGCATGGTTCCATCTAGGTTCTGCACACACTTTCATGATGATATATAATTCAGTTTACAAAAGTGAACGGAACTGCACCCAGATCTGGGTGCATTCTGTACCAAATACACGTGCATTTTGGAGCCACTGAGATACAGTAGCCACATAGAATTTATGATCAGAGACAAAGTGCAAAACTATTCTTTTCTATCTGGATGAATTTTAACAAATATATATATATATAAGCAAATTTATCTGAAGAAGGGCCTTTCCCCCTCCTCTTCTTTCTGTGAGAAAAAAATGGACTTGCACCTTTTCAGGAAAACACTGCTGCAAAGCTAAAGGTAGCATACTGTACCTATACTTTCAAAGACAACTTTTTAGTAACTGACTTACTGTACAAATTGGCAATACTTCACTACATAAATCATTAATTTACATGCAATCCAGGAACCTTCTATGAAAAGGTGGTGAGTTTGCTTCAGCTATTCTGTCACTGTAAAATCAAAAGTCTATCTACAATCTCCCAGATATTCCTTCATACACTGGCCCTGTTCCTTCTGAATCTCCTAAACTGGAAGCTCTGAAGTATGTATTATGACTATGAAAACTCTTGAAAACAAACAGTTTTATACATATTAGATTTGGTGATAATAAAAACTTCTACTTGCAGGAATGATCTAGTCATTCCTTCCAATTTCATGGTTGTTTCTTCCTTCCAGATGCAAGTAAAGCAGAACAGGACATATTGCCATCAATCTACCTGTGCCCAACCAAACAGAATATCCATTTAAATCTTGTTAGGAAAGACAATCAAGATCTCTTCAGAATTTTCATTTGGTGTCAAGGAAATAATTGAATTAGCTGGATTATAGGCCCAAGCAGAAGGGCCATATTAGTTTGCCCTGGTCCAAAATTGCCAGATACTAACAACCTATTCCATGTCGATCTTGGATTGAAGATGCAGGTATCACTGACTTATTTTTGCTATGTCACAGTCCTATTGCAGGCTTTTTTGAAGCCAGAATTAACAGAGGTGAACAAAAGAAAGTATCCTGAGGAATTTAAAGAACATGATGTTTCTTTGAACGTTTTAAGATATATGAACTTTTCAGAATATTTGATTCCAATATATTACACAAGATTCCTTTAGAAAACAACAATTCCCCTCCACTTTTAAAAAAAGAAAAGAAAGGAAGAACATCACAAGACAGATGTGTTTAAATCCAATTCTGGATTTAAATGAATCCAGCTATAGAAACAGTTTAAAATAAAAGGGAAGTAAGAAATACAGTCTTTTCACTGGAGGAAACTTATTTCCAACTGGCATCTGTTATGTTACAGATGTGGCTCATTTTGTCTACAGCTCAACCTCATCCTGAAGCAACTCTGATTCTTCTTCATCCAGTAAGAGGCTGGGGTTTATCACTTCAGCATTGTCAATTACTTCTCCCAGTTCCTTTACAACATCGCTGCCAAGGTCATCTCCCTGTTCAACTTGCTTTATTAAGTCTAAATGATCCAGGGGAATCAAACTGTGCCTTGGTGATCCAGTAGTCCTTGCTATTGTAGCTGCCATTTCGGCTGCAACAGCAGCCTTCTGGGCTTTCTGCCTCTGTTGTTCTTCCTGCTGGCGGTGGGTCTTCATATGAGCATTGCGACTTTTGATTTTGAAAAACATCCTAATACAATATGAAAAGGAAGGGAAAAAAAGGAATCTGTATAAATTACAGAGGTATGTTATATTTTCTCCATGAATTATGCTTCCTGTGCAGAAGAAGGGGCTGACCCTTCACTGCTGATCAGATGTTACAGAGAATGACTCAGCCGGGTGGCAGAGACGCACGTTCTTGACATGTTACAGGTTGCCATCAGCAAGAACACATGGGCCATCTTGTTCAACTTCAAAACACTTGTTCCATGTACATCCCTAATCAGAAGCTTGTAGTACTTCCTTGGGGATTTTGCAAGAATTTCAACTCACTTTTAAAAACCACATTCCTTCCCCCAATTAAGCTATGGGAATTATTATTTGGGGGAGAAGTGATTCTATGAAAGATTTTCACGGGTACAGGTATGCAGGTCTTGGCGTGTTTGGGTCTTTTCCCATGTAAGATTGAGAGTATCTTGGCAACCTCGTCGAAACGTCGCCAAGATACTCTCAATCTTACACGGGAAAAGACCCGAGCACGCCAAGACCTGCATACCTGTACCGGTGAAAATCTACGAAAACAAACAAACAAACAAACAAACATACATACATACATATATATATATACACACACACACACACACACACCACATACATACATAAACACACACATACACACACACACATACATACCTACATTTAAAGTGAAAGGATGTGGTACTGGCATAAACAGGAAATTCCTGGCTAAGCATACACTCAGATACGTTTTCTTAACTCTAATCCCTTTACCCAAATAGGGAGATCCTACACATTTGAAGTCTGTGAGGCTAAAAACTTTCAAGGGCAAACTTTATTTCTATTTTATAGCTTTAAAAACGGAATGCTAAGGAGTTTTCTACTATATCACCCAATAATTCAGTAGGTCTGTAGACAAGTGTCTCTTGCTCAGCTTCCTTTAAGTGATGCAATCAGCTAAAGATGCAGATATCAGGTAAGGTAGCATCATCCTGAGCAATCCTGTGGTAGGCAGTAAATAAAAATTGTGGTTTGTAAATACCATTGGCTGGATTGATATGTCACATTAAGCTAAAACAAAAACAAACCACATGATATACAGTACGAGTTCCACCTCTCCCTCAAGCCAAAAGAGGGTTAAAGTTTGGTTTATGACATCTTAATACTGTCTAAGTTGTACACATTATATTTTACCACTCTATAATACAGTGATTTGAAACAGCCTTCTGCATCCTGTTGCCCTCTGGATACTTTAGGAGTACAATTCCCAGAGTTCCCAGCAAGCATGACTGTGTACCACACTCATTAAGGCTACATTAGAATTACTCTTATTCATTAAGGCAACTTCCTTACTTTGTTGGGGAGTGATTTTCACCGGGTTTTCTACACAGAGTGTCACAGATTCTAGTTTGTGTGTCGATAGCTTTACTTACTTGCCACATTCTTTACAGGGGAAAACTGTAGGCGGATCTGTCTCACCACTTGTTGTGCTATGAGCTGGGGAACTCTTGACAGAGCAGTAGTCATTCTGAGAATTCGACTTCTGTTTAGTGCCAGGGCCCCCACAGCGGGTTTTGACCACAGGATTTGTACCACCGTGAATACGTGCATGGCCATTCAGGGCTTGTCTGGAAGTGAAGACCTAGAGGGCAAATAAGTCAAAAATACATTTTCTGAATTAAAGTTTTTAAAAAAAGGTGTAACAATGATATTGAGTTCCTCAAATGGTATCTTGCCTGTTTTCTTAATTTGACTATGCAAGATCATTTAAACATTTGTTCTGAACTTTTTATTTCTGACTGGCCAATTATATGCATGAAGACAGCTTCACCATGCATCCTCAGCACAGCTTTTGAACAGATTGTCATTTAGCTATCTTGGCTAACAGCTATGATCAAAACCACATGCCTACAGAGATCATCCATTCACATCTTTGCCAAGCCAAATGACCAACAATGTATTTACAATCACTCTTGGACTTCAATAACATATTTGTGAAAATTTCTAAATTAATATCCATGATTGAAGATATCCAAGTTATACTTTACTTTTATTATTTGTAAGGTTAATCTCAGGCATAGGCTAGGCTAAACCAATCATAAGCAGCTTTTTTAGTTGCTTGGAGCCACATTCAATTTTGCAGGAAAGAAGGAAGAACAGAGCAATAGATGGGGATCATAAGCTAAGTGGGGAAGACTGGGGAATGGGCAGGTCCAACTTTGGGTGATTTGGTGAGGATCGGTTTATTTTAATTTTGTTTTGTATCTCATTTCTCTTATTTGCAGCTCTATGTGAATAATATTATAGGATGAATGTAACGATTTAACACGTTTCTATTACCAAACAGCAGAAGTGTCTCCTGCTGATGAAATTTTGTTGTGTAGTTAGATGAATTTTGGAGGACAGAAAAATGGAATTTAGAAGCCCTAAATCCAGCCTAATTAAAGAGTAACAGAAACCTAGGAACCCTATAGTTAAAGTACCATATTGGGTGAACATGAATTAATTAAAAAATTATTAAAAATAATTTTATTTCTCTTCTAGAACAAGTACATGTTCTTCTTCTTTGTTGAAAGTTATACATCACATTTTCTTAAGAGTTCAGAGTGGCTTATATAGGGATCTTCCTTTACTTTATTTCATACAACCCTCTGATACAGGTTGGACCATGTGTGTGACTGGCTCAAAAACTCCCAGTATGTTTCCATGGGTGAGGGTGGACTTGAACCTAGCTCTCTGGTGTCCTACGTCTGATATCTTAAGGCCTATGCCACTCTAGGCATCAGTGTTAAGAGATTTTGCATCCAATATCAATTACTGAATGTGTATTGTGAAGCCACAGAACTGCACAGTCTAGCTGCCTCTGTATCCACTCTAATGGCAGAAAGTGAAGAGGAACTAAAGAGCCTCTTGATGCGGGTGAAGAAGGAGAGTGCAAAAGCTAGCTTGAAACTCAACATTAAGAAAACCAAAATCATGGCATCTGGCCCTCTCAATTCCTGGCAAATAGATGGGGAAGAAATGGAGGTAGTGACAGATTTTATTTTCCTGGGCTCCAAGATCACTTCAGATGGGGACTGCAGCCAAGAAATTAAAAGACGCTTGCTCCTGGGGAGGAAAGCTATGGCAAATCTAGACAGCATACTAAAAAGCAA